>NW_027280791.1:37500-167500 GCF_046629955.1 Centroberyx affinis
GCAGAGGAAAACCAACAGCAACATCACAGCTCACAGTCGGTGTCCTGCTGTCCCTCTGCGCACATTCCTCTTTCTTCCTTTTTGCTCCGTCTCCCTGCACCCGCATCTTTCTCTCTCTCTCTCTCTCTCTCTCTCTCCTCCTCATCTTTTCTTCTTTTTTTACAAAATAGTCTCTTACCCTTCCCTTTTACTCCGTCAGGGGCCCTAGTTGTAACATTAACACAGAAATTATGTTGACAATTAACTTGGATCAGCGGCCTGTGTTTAATGATCAGTGAAATGGAACAAGGGAGGGAGGAAGGGAAGGGAGAGAGAGAGAGAGATGAGGGAAGAGGGTTGATCCAAACACCTTCTGTTTCTTCTTCTCCTCTCATCTGGGTGACTTTGTGGTTGTCAGCAAGTTTGGCGTTCGGTGTAACACCGTCGAGGTGCGCGACTGCTGACCCCCGACACAAGCTCACCAAACAGCACCCAGAGAAAAGACCTCTATCAAATGGTAATTACACTCCGTACAGACATGTGTTCGCCTCCTCCTAATCCTTTCGTCCGCTCTTTACGCCTAAAACCTCTCTATCCAAAAGTGGACATGCAGGACAATGGAATAAATCCCCCCACCATAGAAAACACACACACTGAGTCATGCAGGTACGGCCAAACACCTGACCCACCGGCCACCTGGCCCCTCTCTGCCTTTACAATGGCCGGTCCTCCTTAGAGTGTACACTTCATTACAACATAGATTGGATTATGTCTTCCAAAAACAGACTGAGCGTGTCCAATCACTCAAGTGCGGCTTTGAATGAAGAATATTCACCTTATGTCTAGACTGGCAGGTTGGGAAGGGTGACACACACACACACACACGGGCACGGACTCGCGTGTGGAGGTGGAGACACACACACACACACACACACACATACACACACAAACTCACCCTCCTGGGGAGTGGTACATGGGGTTGATGGGGAACAGAGGGACATTAAAAGAGAACAGAGGGGGGAAACGAGAGAAAGCGAAATATCTTTTAAATGACATCCCCATTGTGAGCCGGAGCAGGACGATGGCACTTTGCAAAACTGCTAACAATGAGCGCAGGCGAAATCCCTTATCCTACAGGGGCCCGGCAGCATGCTCTCCATTACCATAGTCATTTAAATACAGTAATCTCATTTTCTGCATCAGCCGAGGGGGCATGCTAAATTTCCCAGTGTGAAGGGAGGAGGGGCTGGGGTGGGGGGGGTGGGGGGGTTACGGCGTCCAGGGCAAGGGGGTACGGGTGTGCAGGATTAGTGACTTTTTCCCAATCTGTGTGTGTGCATATATGTGTGTAAGTGTGGTGGTAGTGTTGGGAGAGGGGGGGTATATATATATATATGTGCAAGAGTGTGTGTTTCAGAAGGGGAGGTGATGGTGTAGGGTGTGTGTGTGTGTGTGTGGGGGGGGGGGGGATGGGGGTGGTATAGTAGCTTTGGGGATATCATATCAGATCTAACAACAAAAGAGGAGCAAGGGGAAAAAAAGCTGTTTCCACACAAGCTGTTTTCATTCTTCTCTGCTTCCGGTCCAGTGGAACAGTTGATGAAGTTTAAATGAAGCAGAATTAGGAGATCAAGCAGACGGGCCTGGTGTTGATGGTATCTGCGAGTCCCCTCCCGGCCCCCGGCCCGCACCCGGGGAATTGAACAGGGGACAGCTGACCTGGATGAAATCGAGAGAAAGAGAACCAGGGAGAATGAAGGGAGAGAGAGAGAGAGAGAGAAAGGGGGGGGAGAAAAAAAGGGAATAGCGAAGGGGAGGGGCTGAAAGAGATAAGGGGATGAAGTATCCCCTAAATGTGATAATCTCCAATCACCTCTAACATCAATTCTGTCAAGGCCTCGGTTAATGAGCTCACAGCCGATCAAGCGTTATCCCCCCCCCCCTCTCCCTCCTCCTCCTCCTCCCTCTGATTCTCCCTTTCTCTCCCTCGCAGTCGCTCTCATCATCATTGTTGTTCTTTTGATTTAATCCCTCTTACTTCAGCTGATTTGAGCAAGGGGGGGGGGGAGGAGGGACGGAGGGGAAGGGAAAAGCCTATTACCCAAGCTTCTCTGCTCTCAACTATCTAAATGCTAACGATGTGAGGGAGCGAGAGAGAGAGAGGGGAGAGGGAGAGAGATGGAGGAAGAGTGAGATATAGGGAAATAGGAATAGAGAGAGAGGAAGAGAGGCATGGGGGGGGGGGAGGAGGAGAGAGAGGAGAGAGAGGGAGAGAGGGATGTGTTGGTAAGAGAGGACAAGATGCGGCTGCAGCAGAGGGGGGCTAATCTGCTGTTGCTTGGGGTCTCTGGGAGCGGTTTGGTTATTTTGAAAGCGGGTTAGCCGAGGAGAAGCCCGGCATCCTGTGTGCTGACCCTCCATCCCCGGGGTCAAAGCACCTGATCTGGGCTCTTACTTCCACTCGAGCAGTTCTGACACGCTGCAGTTGCACCGCGGCACCCGTCGCGCGCCGGGCTGCAGTGCGCTCTCATTTCTACCTACTTTTCACTTGGGCTATTGATTAAAACATAGGGGAGTGCGTCTGTCTACTACACAGAATTAGATGGTATAGATTGATTCTCTTTGGCTGGTGTAGTTGGTCGGAAAAGACTGGGGTAAAAGCTGTGGGTCACCTTGAACTGAGAGTAATGTCTGTTTCGATCTGGCTCTCAGCGGCGCACCGAGGGACCGGAGGCATTTTCAATTGTTTTGTCATGAGTTTTTCTTTGCTCACTCTGTCTCCGGAACAATTGTTTTCTTGGTTAGACTTCTTGATACAGTACCCAGAGGCCCTAAAAACAACTGAGTAAATATTTGGCAATTGCTTGAGCTGAAATAATGATTACGTGCCAAGGTTTGGCACAACCAGATATACAGTATCTGTGCCACCATTCAAACCTACTGAGCTTTAATTGGACTGCAAATTCTCAAAAGGCAGCGCGCAAGATCCAATGTTCTGTAGTTTAATTTCATTTTTTTGTGAACTTTACAATTACTCGGCGGTAGGTAGCGGGCGCCTACTGTACGCCTCATGACTTAATTGCCTTGCAAGTTTGCACTGTAGCTCAACTAATTTACATGGTGATATGAGAGGAAGAAACACTGTGCAATGTGCCACTCTTTCAACTGTAACAATCATTTTGATTTAGATATGTTTTCACTGCCAGGCATTCAACATTTCAATTCATCTTGAATACACAAGAACAATGGGAGGAATTTGCTCGAAAAACACACACACACACACGCACACACACACACACACACACACACACACACACACACACACACACACACACACACACACCTGCTCGTTCAAGTCTGCCTGAGAGGGAGTCACTTGTTCTGTGCATAACAACTCTACCCCTCAGATTCTCCTCTTTCAAGAATCCCATTTGATTTCATATTGGCCAATGAAACAGTGGAGGGTGAGAGGCAAGCGAACAATCAATCTTTGTAATGTGATCCACGGATTGAGTACGGTGAGTAAATGTTTGCACAGGCAGCCATCCAAGCCTGCAGTCAAACGAATTCTGGAGAAAAGGAATCTATCCAGGGCAGGCCTCTCTCTTTATCTCTCTCCTGCCCGACAGCAGCAGGGTATCAAGCACATTATATTCCAGCGCTCTGTGCATTTTTCATATAGGCTCGCCTTTTATGTTTTATGTACGCCAGCTCAGGGGAGAACAGCTGTGTGGGCGCCGCATCCTCTGTAAGTTTAGAGGGAGAGAGAACTCATTTCAGTGGGAGAAGTGGAGCAGAATGCCAAACGCAGGCGCAACGGCAAGCACAGTACCTGGGAACAAACAGGAGCGGTGCAGACCAAGGCCTGCCTGAGCTATTACATTACCATAATACACGGAAACAACACCTCGCATGCTGTTACAGCAGTAATTTAAAAACAGATTGACAGGATTTACAAGTTCTCAGCTTATCTTCGCCGTGACCTCCGTGACCTCTATCTTTACTGTGAACTTTTTGGAGTAAAATCATACATCGAAGGCTTATCCACAGATGTTGCTGTAGTTTTCCAGGATAATCTGGTATTATATATAATAATGGAAATTGATTTCTCTCATGTTGCATTTCATTCTGTGGAACCAGGCTGAGACGGACGATAAAAAAATATAGTGTGATTTTATAATTGACCCTACTTGCTCCTTCATGCAAAATTGTTAAATCTGTTTGATCCCCTCCGGCTCCTTCAGTGGCTGTAAATGTTTTGCAGTATGAAACACTCCTTACATGTAAGATCCCATTTGATAAAATATTGTAATAAGAGCAACAGATCTTCAAGATATTAGATTGCAATTTAGTTTATGTGTTGTCTATGTGTTGTTAATGGTCAACTTTTTGTATTCCACCTGTCTGATCAAGGCTCAAGTGAACAAAACAAAAAAATTATCACAATGACACTATGGCTGATAAGATTTTAGAGTTAAACCTAAAAATGTAAAGGTTATAATATGTGTCAATATGTCATAAGGCTTAATGACAAATAGTTTAAATGTAATAATTCAAATGTCACATAGTTTCTCAATATGTTTGAGCTTCAGAAGGCTATTCAAATTTTGAATATTATACTAATTTCTTCAAACTGCAAGGACTATTAACTAAAAAAAATGGGTTAAATATGAAATCAGGGATCAGTAGATCCATCACAATTACATATAAAACATATTTTCATGTAAATTAACTTAATATGATTTTATAATACAAAGATGCATATTAGCTTTAAAAAGTGGGTACAGCAGCTACATCAGAGAAGCAAAGCATCGGTCATACAGTATACTGCAGTCATATTTTTCAATGAATGGACATCGCATCATGTTTTTGGACAGGTTTAATGAAAATAAAACTCAAAATTGACTGACTTTGAAAGCTTTCACGTTTTTGATACGATCATTTCAACTTGAAATACAATTCACTCCTACAGACACATCCACCTGTCGCAAATAACCAATATTTAGGCATATTATTTTGAGTATTTTATATCCACCCAAACTAATATTTTGTACCTTTCTATGTCTGAAAGCTCATATTACGAACTGCCCATTAGCAGTATAGATAGACAAAAATATATAGGACCTATATGTTAATTTTGCATGCATAGTCTAACAAGTGGAGCAAAAACAGAATATGTAGTTATGTGTGGTAGGTGCAGAACCTGGCTCATTTTTAGGATATTATACTTGTATTAAACTTCAAAATGGTCCAACTTTGCACACTGGAAATCTCCGCAAAAAAAGAGAACGCCTCTGACTTCCCACGGACTGTTCCTCCTTCAGACTGAGCAGCTGATATCCTCTTGTTTAGAGGGCGACACTGCCACCCAGTGTTACATGCTGAGAAGCAGGAGTTACTGTGTGTTATAAGTTTGTCCTTTCTACCAGCCACTCCTCCGGCGCCCAGCCACACAGCAGTGAAGGCCCCATTCTGCTAGAATAACCGTGTTTGCTGTTAAAGTGGATGAGGGAAATTGACTGGGTGATGCTGGGATTTATCCATCAAAGTGGCTTGTAAATACCAAAAATTAAAAAAAAAACATTTTTTCCCCCCCTGAATGGTGTATTACACCTGCTGTAGGTCTAAATGAGAGTGACATACAAGGGGTTCACCGTTTTGTTTCTTTTTCATAATAAGCTCAAGGTCTGCATGTAAGCCTATCAGGCACTGAGGATTTACCTAAATCTGTTTTGCCCTTCAGACCAAAATGGCAGAGAGGATCAAGGAAAACAGCCAATAGACATTGTACAATGATAGCCTATACTCTGTACATTGGATTATAAATGAGTAAAATGAGGGGGAAACTATAGCTTCTGGAAAAAAATAAAAAGCAACCATCAACTCCAGACTCATGTAAAACGCACATGCGTCTGTATTTTATAGATGTGTGTTTAGGCTACAATTACCGTTATATTTTAAAAGGCACGCGTCTGAATCTGAAGCCAAATATGAACTTCTGAATTTCAAATTTGCCTGGCGCGACAATTTAAAAATAGACCTTGAAGCTGTAGTGGATGGTTACTCACACATGTCTGGATGACAGCTGTAAAGCACATATAAATGACAAATGTAAAGCACCATTTCTTCCTATCTCATAGTTTCCCACATCCTGTAGTCTGTGCCCTCGCATTCTCAAAAAACAATTTGGCAAGGTCTACCTAGAATTAAAAAAAATATATAGGTCTATATGTACTGTCGCGTATGAATTGGTCATTATCATCATGTGTGACAGATGATGAAGTTTTCCCCTCTAACATTAGTATGTGAATGAAAAAAATAATTTCAACAGACTGATGCGTTGGAGAAAGGGGAGAATAGGTGACTTTCTCCTGCAGAGCAACAGAGAAGCATTTGGGAACATTTCGTTTTTTGTAATTATTACTAGCCTATTTATAATTTGGACTGGATAACGGGTGAGATTTGTTGATCAGGCCACTGAATCTCATATGGGTCCTGTAGTCTATAGGCTGTTCTTTATGTTGATTAAATTGTCTTGCTCACCGCCCTCATTTTTACTGCCGATAACAATTTAAATTGCCAAACACAGTAGGAATGAGGCTTTCTTGACATTTTGTTTAGAGACACTGTGAAAATACTTTCTAGATAGATGTCATCTGTTGTTGTGTTTTCTTTCTCTCTATAAGGCAATGCTCAATAATATTGTGAAAATGTTTTAGTCAGAAAAACGGTTGATACGACTGAAGACCCTGCAAGTGTATTAGAAAATATTTCTTATACTGAGAAATGTTCAAGTGCTCGATAGAGACAGAGGCGTTTCTGTGGTTCCTACTCCCGGGAAGCTTTAGGAAGAAGGGGATAAAATCTCTTTTCCAGATGTTTTTTTCCCCCTGTTATTTCAATTTTGTACCTTAGTGTAAATTTTTGGATCTTCCTTTTCACTTTGATGGAATGAATTGCTTTGTGTAGATTTCAGAAGAATCCCGCATGGATGCATTATGCAATCCGTTTGTAACGCAAGAAAAAGAAAAAGTGCAAAAGACTCATCATGACCAAGCATCACATCTCAGTGACAGCGGCTGAGAGCTGGCAGCAGCTTAAGCAGTGGAGAGAGAGAGAGAGAGAGAGAGAGAGAGAGAGAGCGAGCGAGCGAGCGAATGAGCTCTAGTACTTGTGGTGCCTGCTGGGCCCTAAAGCCCGCCAGGTATAGCCTAACCCATATGTGAGAATCAGGGGAGGAGCTATGGGTCTGTCCGTCACGCACAATAGCTCTGATGTCACTGATCGGATTTTGACAAACTTCGGGGAATGATCCGCGTCATTGCTCCTCCATTCCGTCATTTTCAAAATGACTCAACGCACAGACCTTGCATTCTCCGGGGAATCCTGCAGGACCCGTGGGACCCCGATGTAATATTTTGCAGTGTAGGACTAAATCTTAGTGCTGCGGGTGGGAACAGGTGGTCCAAGAATCACCTGAGGGATGTTGAATCCCTTTTTTTAAAGTTTCAGCACCATGGGATGGGAACAGCACTGGAAAGCAACACTTGGCGCTTCAGTTCAGAACCAAACAAGTGGAGAGTGAGTAGGTGGATCACGCTCTCTCTCTCTCTCTCTCTCTCTTCAAAGACCCTAACTGTACCTTGAAACTATTGTTCCCATTCCCCTTTCCTCTGAAGTAGGTTGTAAAATTACTTGGTAAATCTATACAATATTCATCTGTTTAATATGAATTACACAGGACAATGTTGACAGATCCCAACAGAATGAATTAAATCACTATCATTCACGACTCAATTTCACAATCGTTTCTCATTGGCTAGAATGTTACAATATGATGTCAGAGGACAAAACTTTTCAAGAGCAAATCTTTTAGAGTCCGTGCGAGAGAGCGGGATGAAACCTTTAGGGTGTGGGTGGGAGTGAGTTGAGTGAGGGAGTGAGCGGGAGTGTGATGGAATATCTATTTTATTATCTATCTCTATTTTCAAAATTACACTCATCAGTCCGGGGGGGGGGGGGGCAGTACATAATATGTTTCCTCATCCATGTGTCTCAGATATGGGCTTATCAGATTTTGACAAAACTCTGGGGAAATAATGAATCTCACTTCTGCATTCCAGCATTTAAAATGACACTGATTGGCACAAGGGGGAGCTGCAATTACCAGCTTAAAACAAAGTGACATATTTGTTAATGATTGGCCCAGACGGGGACTTCATCATTCATAGGGGACTACACTTTTTGCCTCGTCATAGGATAAATCAGAGGTTCCCAAACTTTTTCACGCCAACGGCCCCAAAATAGATGCATTACACCATGGACCTCCATTTGGGAAGATTTTGTCCTTTGTTTTCTGATACGACTTGATACACAGTTACATAATTGTCCATACTGTACTGGGGTGATAACCACAGCGGGTACAGTGAAACCTCTGATCAGAACGCTTTGTCACAGTCACATTTTGTCATTGTGCTAACTTATGGTATGTGAACTATTCCTCATATGCAGGAGACACACTGGAACCACCTCAACGACCCCTGGTGGTCCCCAGACTTCATCTTGGGAAACACTGCAATCAATTACAAAACTTCACCCTGATAAACAGAAATCCAAGATGTTTCTACATAAAATAAAGCCCCGCTAAACGGTCCTGGTAACATCATATATACAGACTCCTGCATTGATGCCAACTGTACTATATTTTGGGATTATTGCCCAGGGAGCTCAAGTATAGTATAATACCTTGGTAAAACCAGCTGATGCCCATTGAGCGATGCTGTGAGCTCCCAACTTCTCCAGAGGAAATGTTCAGTTCAGAAAATCTAGGAGGCAAAGACCCTAGATTATTTCATCTTTACATGTGTTTCCAGCAGCCAGATTCTTCTTTCCCTTTGTGGGCGGGCATGCAGACCTGAGAAGCACTGTGATAACTTGTGTGATAACTTGGTTTGATGTGATATCAAAATGCATCACAGCGATGTCCCTTTTGTACGTCTCTTACTGTGAAATACTGAACCAGCTGATGTCTGAGCTATATTCTTTCAGGGATAATACTCCAAATGAGAAGATAGCATCGGTTTGCTGTAATCCCTGTGTAGGCAGCACGGACTAATTGGTTCATAATTGATTCTTTTGTTCACCTCAATCCCTATCATCATGAGGTTTCTCACCTCCATTATTGGCCAAGGAAAGATGGAGCGATGGAGAAATAGACAGAGAGAGAGAGAGAGAGAGAGAGAGAGAGAGAGAGAGAGAGAGAGAGAGAGAGAGAGAGAGAGAGAGAGAGAGAGAGATAACGAGAAGGGCAAAGTACCCTAGGATTAGCAAAAAGGGTGGATAATAGGGTGCGAGTGTGACCACAGACACAGTAGCCTATCAAGTGAGAGCGAAAAAATGAGAGGAGGATTGGAAATGAGTGAATCATATGCTGTAACTTATCCTCCCGGCTCACCAGAGACCAAAGATCCTTTAGCATTAGGAGCAAGAAGGCCAAACTCCAGGTAGCCGCTGGGAGAAGGAAGAACATTTTTTCACGCATGAGAGAGTATTGCCACTGCTTAACTGGCCACCGGCAACCCATCACTGGTACACTGGTCCCTGCTCGGTGCTTTGTCAATGTGCTGTGACTAATCCAGGAAGGGTCCTGCATTCCCTCTACTTACCCTAATTAAAAGAGGATTAGTCGGCACAGAGTTCCAGGCCACTCCAACATGCATAGCATCCCTCCATCCCTTCGCTTTCCCGGGATAATCCTGGAATTGCCTGGATGTTTTGGGCCGGCCACCATCAGAAGTCCATCGCTGAAATGGCTGGCACTAAGTCTGAAGGGGCTGTTGACATGGATAGACATTGTAATGTTGTTTAAAACAGTGATTCCCAACTCCCCCATCCATCCTCTACACCCCAACCCTGTTTCATTTTAAATGTTGAATATGATAGAACTGATTATAGGCCTTAATCCTGTTGATTTTATCTGTAGTGACATCATTTGTATTGGCCTGAATGATGATGCACAGTGTGTGTGTGTGTGTGTGTGTGTGTGTGTGTGTGTGCGTGTGTGTGTGTTGGGGGGAGGGGTTATTTACAGAGATGAATTACAGGAGCCCATTTACATCCTTGAAAATACCCAAATTCATGTAACTTGCACCTGTCTGATAGTTTAAGGATGTACAATGAATTTATATAATAAAGAATTATATTAGCTTGTGGGTAAACTGTTTCACAAATAGTTTCACAACTCAAAGTTCACAACTCAAACTTCAAAGAGGTGGGTAAACTGAGTTTGGGTGCGTTTACTCTCCTGTACATTCCTGATAGTACACACACACACACACACACACACACACACACACACACACACATAAATCAGCCTACATACCACCTTTGTTAGAGGCAATGGACGCAATCTATTTCACATAGTATCTTACTCTGTGTTTTAGTGAAATAGCAAGTGAAAAGTGAACTGAAGAAAACAATACACATTATGAGGAGATTAACTGATTAATCTAAGAAAATAATCAACTAGGAATGAAGATGCCCTCAGCAAAAAACATCAGCCTGACAGTGGGCCAGAGGGTAAAGTTTGCCCTGCAACTTGACGTGTAGGCAATTGAATTTGGACTAGCCTTACAAGCAGTCACTAGCTGGGTTTCCATCCAAACACTTTTTTGCTGTCTTAATTTTAATTATGATGTGCTGAATTAGAAAAACTGAATGGAAAAGGCAAATTTCGCTAAATGTCGTCAATATTGCAAAAATGTTTTAACACTCGCTTGAGGCATAAAACTTTTTTGTCACTAAAGAAATGATGCAACAAATAGCAATGGAAATGCATGTGTCAAATAAATAATGACATAGTGACATTTGTTTATCTGTCCACCACTACCTCCCAGAAATGTCATGCCCATTGTCACGCATATGTTTAAGGCGTCCATTGTGTTTGCAAGGCTGTTAGTTGGTGCATTAGAAAATTGCAAAGTGCTGTTGTTTGTTTTTGTCATAGCATGAAATATGACTAAATAAGCCTAGCCAATATAAAAGAACAACAGAACTTTAATTCTTGAAAGACTCCGCTTGCCTCATAGATGTGTTTTCTTGTAGCTACTTGATAAGTTCAAGAAACCTATTTATTCACTTAAACGCAGTTGATGGGAAATGCACTTAATTTCCATTTTATATTTTAAAACACTTCAAAGATTTCTTAAAATTTGCTTGACGGTTGTATGGAAACTAAGGCCTAATGGGAGTTGGCACACACGTCAAGTCCAAGTCCACTGAAAAGTGGATTCAAGTCACGTACTGCAGCCCAGGACATTTCAGCTTTGGAATTAGTTTGGGTGATATTTGGGTGATATTACAAAGCCAGTTAAAGGGCATATTAATGGAAGCTGCTTTCATCTGTTAGCTGATCATCCACTGCATAAATAGCCAGCTGAGATTAGCTAGCTGAAAGTGCTGGCTAATTTAGCAGCCTTCCACCAGAGAGACAGATCACTGTATTCCCATTGCACATATAGCAACCACTGGCCTTTGGTATCTGGGGATCCCGGTCAAAATGTAAATTTGGGGCCCTGACCTCAACCAAACCATGACGCCAATACCTAGTATAGGGCTATTGTATTTATTAACACCTAATTTCAAGTTGATTTGCAGCTTGAATTATCAATTTTATTACAATAACTCCTACATAAATCCTAAAATATTTTAGGTTTGGGTTTGGGGATCGAGTTGCTACCAGTAACCTCTGCAACTATCTATTCAATCTAGGCTCTATTTCCCCTAAGATCTTTCCATGTTTGTGACAAGATGCTTTGGATTTTCTTTTATTTATTTATTTATTTTTTATCAGTGTTGTTGTTCTCAGTTATACCCTCATGAAAAGGAAAAGGAAACAAATCAAAAGAGGATAACAACAGACTAAGAAAGATCATAAAGAAAGCCAGTTCAACTATAATCTTGAATCATTAAATGTACTGTATAATAGAAGAGCCTAGTCTAAATTTCAGAGTATCCTGGACAACACAGATCAGCCACTTCACAATATATTGATTCATCACAGAAGCTGCTTCAGTAACAGGCTTACACTTCCCAAAATGTCTACGGAGAGGTTCAAACTGTCATTTGTTCCCAGTGTGATGAAAATGTTGAATGATTATAATGGATTTTTTGCCTGATCTGTCTGTTTAGTATAGACATGGATGGTTGTGCATATGCATGTGCTGTTTGCTTTGTGTATGCCCTGTTTGTGTTTGGTACTGTGTCTTGCATTGCTAGTGATTTATCTGTCATAAAGAAATTAATAAAGTACAACTACTACTACTATTACTACTACTAATATTATCTATGGGTGGATGGATAGCCCACAAGTACGCAGCCGGTTCTTTTTGCACCATGGACAGTGCTGAATTAAGAGGAACATTCTCTTTATCAAAAAACAAATAACTCCCATCAATAAGCACAAGATGATTATATGGAAGAATATATTGATTACCTTTTATAAATGTATCTGTGCCTTTGTGTTTTTGTAGGTGTGTGTGTGTATGTGTCAGTCAATCTCTTGGTGATGATGAGCCTAACGTACTACATCCATGACTGTGATATACTTCACCAACCTTTTTTTTTGGGTACATGTTTTGGTTTTACTACTATTTTGCAATGCTCAGCGCCAGCAGGATAGCTGTATTTCCTATTCCCCCCTCACAAGTCTTGTTAGCTAATGCTAACAAAAAAGACTGTGTTCTAGGAAAGGAAAGTGAAATTAATGTTTCATGATAAACTATTTCAGTGGTGGAAGAAGTACTCTGATCCTTTACTTAAGTAAAAGTACCAATACAGCAATGTAAAAATACTCCATTACAAGTAAAAGTCCTGCATGAAAAATCCTACTTAAGTAAAAGTACATAAGTATTAGCAGCAAAATGTAGTTAAAGTATTAAAGTAAAAGTAGTGGTTTGGTCCCTCTGACTGATATTTTATTACATATGACATCATTAGATTATTAATACTGAAGCATCAGTGTGTAAGCAGCATGTTACTGTTGTAGCTGCTGGAGGTGGAGCTAGTTTGAACGACTTTATATTCAGTTAGCTAATTTAGTCCAGTGGTTCCCAACCTAGGGGTCGGGCCCCTCCAAAGGGTCACCAGATAAATCGGAGGGGTCATGAGATGATTAATGGGAGAGGAAAGAAGAAAAAACAAAGTTCTGATACACAAATCTGTTTTCAGTTTTTGGACTTTTCCTCTAATCTTTGATTTTTGCTGAAATATTGGATGATTTGAACATTTATTGAAATGAAACCATGTGAGGTTTAGAGGGAAAAATCACTATTTGGTGGAGCTGTTAACAACTCATAGACATCTGAAATGTGACACCGACTACACACTGCTTTTTGTAAGACGTCAAAAGCCAAAAAGGTTGGAAACCAATGGTTTCATCTTTAACAATGTGTTGTATTTTAAAAGCTTGTTATATTATCCATTGTGTCAAATCTCCATCTGAAAAGTAACTAAAGCTGTCAAATAAATGTAGTGGAGTAGAAAGTACAATATTTCCCTCTGAAATGTAGTGGAGTGGAAGTATAAAGTAGCATCAAATGGAAATACTCAAGTAAAGTACAAGTATCTCAAAATTGTACTTAAGTACAGTACTTGAGTAAATGTACTTAGTTACTTTCCACCACTGAACTACTTGATCGTTTGAGCCGCGCCCCTTCAGTCCGCCTGCCTTGAGCAGCTGGCCTACGTCAGTGGTGAACAGTAAACACTACAGCCCGTCAGCCGCTCGGTCACCAGTTTGCCCACAGACCGCTGAACCGACGTCAAAACAAGGAGATAACTACTTGCCGTCTCCAAATAACTGGCCATTTGATGGAGTTCGAGAAGGAAACTGTCGCCATGAAAGAGGCTAGAAGACGAGAACGGCAATCGGGTAACGCTTGCTCAGTTCACAAATATTTGAGCTAAACGTTAGCTCGGCTACGCAAGGCGGGCTACTTAACATTAACAAAGCTACTTTAACTCACTTTTAGCTATTCAATGGAACAATGTGCACTTTAGTTGGTGTAACGCCTCGGAAAATACCAAACGTTAACTAACGTAGCGTTAGTTAACGTTTAACGCTACGTACACGCCCCATACACATGCTAGCAGCCTAACTTAATTAAATTGCTAACGTTAGCTACATAACTGATCCGCTATTCTAATAACGATGTATTCTTTCTAACGGTTCATTACTTGATTGGGTAACGCTGGCTGTGTTTTACAGATTATGCAGTAGCTGGTAGTAGTATCTGTTTAACGTAACGCTAACGTTAGCTGTTAAATGTTAAATATTTGCTTTGGTGGCAGTTGGTTCTAAGGTAAATTAACAACAAGGTAACTTACATTTTGTGTTCGAAAATAAACGTAACGTGCGTGAACGTTTCTTATTTTCTGTTTTCTATGTCTGAGAAACAATGACTCTCACCGGAGTGTTGGCTACACGGTGTATGTTAATTAGCTAAACATCACTTTCTTACATTTTGATGTTACTGACCCACCATTCAGTTCATGCATACTGTAAGTCGTTCAATGGCGTTTTGACGTTCTTGAACTTTCTCTGTAGGTTCAAGCAGCCATGAAGGTACGGATCTCAAACAGAATAGCTGCATGTCAGCGTTCATTTTGATTGAAGTAACGCCGCAGCGTTGATGATGTAATTACCAATGTTTAGCCTAACAAATGTGTAACAGCTGGATAATAGACTAGATTTCTGGTAGTGGGTGTGTACGTGTGTGAACGTAATCATAAACATGGCTGACCTCAACACTAACACTAAATTTTGGGGTTCAAAGATTGAAACATGCATGGTTTAATCTGATGTCAGTATGACTCTTACTTCCAGAAATGCACCTGAAATAGGCTGCTCTTTGAATAGCCTGGTGTGAAAGTGCCAAATATGTTGATCTATTTGTGCCTGCCTTCTGTTTGAATGAATTGTGTTTTGATCTAATTTTATAACTGTGCACATATTTGTCTTGCTTTCCCCAGCCTTGGAGAACCCAGAGACGGACATTGGCATCTGTGGCTGGCTTTTGGTCGGGTTCTCTGTCTTACTGATGATGGTTACCCTCCCAATCTCCATATGGATGTGCATTAAGGTCAGAGCAGGAAACAGTCTTTTTTATTGCCCTCTAGCCACAGTTGGTGGTCAATTTCCAAAGTTTGCCAGCCACATTCTCTACTTTACCAGCCAAGTTCATATTTAGAGTAGAAACCTCAAAACCATAGTTGGTTGCAAGCCAAGTGGCTGGTTAAGTACACTCACTGAGGGTGGCCTACTCTGTCTATTCATTGCTTTGGGAAATGAGTTTGCACTACAAGGTCACTCCCTGTATTGTGTGTATTATTTAGAGAGTCCATAGAAACCGCCTTTCTCCTATTGCCATTACACAAGTAAAGCTGGTGGACCATTGCTTTGTATTTACTTAGTTAACAAGTAACCTTAATGGGTAGGCTAAATTGTCAAAGCTAGTATTGACCAGCATCCATGATAACATCTCAATTTCCAATTACAGGTAGTCTGTAGAACATCAAACAAGGGAAAGAAAGGAGTGAGATATAAACAATTTATGTGGTTTGTCTCTGTACACAGATTGTGAAGGAGTATGAACGGGCCATCATCTTTCGCCTGGGGCGCATTCTGCGAGGAGGAGCCAAAGGACCAGGTGAGAAATCGTCTGTACTTTTTCATCTACCAGCACATTTATCAACTCCACTCGTATCTACAGTTCTTTCAATGAAAAAGCACAATAGAAATGTCTTTTCAGTGTGTTTTAAGTCCCTCCATGGAGTACTCTATTTTTGTATAGTTTTAGAGAGAAACTAAATCTTTTATTCATTGTAACGTTCTCTGGAGGGGCGTAGTCCTTTAACATTTTAAATATAGATTAAGCCTCTAAGCTATCTGTATTGTGTATGCGTTGGCATGCTAGGAAGAGTCAAGCACCTGTTCAGTTTTAATGTATTTATAGATTACTGTCTTTACCTAGTGCCTTCCTGTTTTTCCTACATCTTTGAATCAGAATCACTTTAGCTGCGAAGTTCAAGAAATACACATGAATCTCTCTTGGTCACATTGGTGTAGCGACATATTGAAACCTAGAGTTTTACAGTATATAATGGCAGACATGTTACAAGGGCTTTACATACAGAGAAAAGGGGCAATGCAAGACGTTTCCAGTGCTCGACCCGATGGCTCAGGGCCAGTAAGATGTTGACTTGGGCTAGTTGATTGAAGGTTTTTGGTCTTACTATTTCTCACCCGGTGATACGCCTGTTACCTCTCTGCTCTTCCACTGGCCCACTGTCCTCTCTGTAGTTCTTTTTTTCTGACCAGCCAGATTGTACACCCCCTCAGAGTTGGTCAGGGAGTTGTATAATGAGCAGATGATTGCGGCTACATGAGAAAGGGAAAAGGAAAAGGTTGTTTCTTTTGTCAAGGAAGCAACAGTTTCAGTTCTTCAGGCGGGCGAAGTGTTTTGTCCGCAGTAATCTCCAACAAACCTAATGGCAGCCAACATATTTCACTTTCTACTAAAATATACTCTCTAAAATATATTCTAAGTTATTTAATTTATTCTCACACATTTTCTTTGGGCCTATATTTTATAAAGGCTATTGTGCAAGCTAATACTTTTCATGGTCAAGCCAACCCTGATTTTGGTTTTGGCGAAATAACCCTTTGTGCCCGTTTGCGTGTCCCGTCTCATTCTGACTCTGACTTGATTGCTTGGATTTTCTGCTCTGAATGATGGAAGGTTGCCGGTATTTGGATAAACTGCCAAAGATTAAGACACTGAAAATCTGCAAAAGACTAAAATGGGGGGAAAAAAATGAATAACAGCAGGTAGCTAATAGTGTTTTCCACAAACGACTGCCATCTAGATGGCAGAAAACTGAGGCTTATGCAGGCAGCTCCTTTTTAATTTTTGTTTTTAATTCTCCTCACTCAGATCACCATATTGATGTTAAGAGCCTTGTAGTTACACAAGATAGACTATCTATCTCCACACTTGGTTTTATTGCTCTTCCAGTGCAGGAGACAGGAGCTTTGCACTTGCTCTATCTTCAATCCAACGGGCTCAGGGGCGAAAACAAAAGTGAAACATAGGATCCTACAGAATGCTCCAACCTTCTCAGATCTTTTTTTAATGTTGTCTGATAGACAGTTATTTGACACTTTTCAGTTGCCAGAGATGTGTTAAGTTGCCCAACACACAGATATTAGGTGAACATGAGTGCAGTGCCATTTATGGTTTTTGTCTCTACCTCTCTTCCTAGTCACACAGCGTTGACATTTGACAAGGATGTTACATTAATCAATAACTCTCAACATGGGTACATTGAAAAGAAAACAGTTAAGGTGTGTTGTCTGCAGCTTTTTGTTTAGGTTTTCCATGCTGTGCTCCAGTTCAGTGGTAAATTGTAACTTGTAGCTCCGGTCCTCAGAGATTGATAGTCTGACCTACCAGCTATAGCTTACTGCCTATTCATCTACCTACTAGCCTACCTATTGAGTGACTTATTATATACTCAACACCACAGCTGATTATATACTTAAACTGGAAAGAAACCATACAGTTTGTGTTGTGCATCTGTCGAAGCGGACACACAGCCATGTTATTCAGTGTTGCTGTGTCCGCCAGGCGTGGTGCGTGAGCCGGACAGGAGGTGCCGTTCCATTCTTTTTACACTTATTTTCTATTTGTGCCAGAGCTGCTTGCATCTGTGACGTGTGGAAAATACACTATTTTGACTTGTGGGTGTATCTATACACAATAAAGCAATAATAGGTTAATCACAATGTAAACGAGTGACAACAATTTGATAAAAGAACACAATATAAAAGAACACCGAAGCAAACAAACATAAAATATACAGAAAGAAGTTAAACAGAGATGATAAAAATATTATATAGTTTTAAAAGATTATAAAAATTAATGGAAAGCCAAGATAAAAAGATGGGTTATAAGATGCTGTTTAAAACTTTCAACTGAATTTGCAGCTCTAACATGACGTCAAAAGCGCAGTCTCCTCTGGGTTTAAGTTTGGACCAGGGAATGGCCAGAAGGCCTTTGTCAGAGGACCTGAGTGACCTTGCAGTTTTTAAAGGGGTCAACATGCCACAGATGTTATGAGCTATGAGCAAAACCATGTAAGGCTTTGTAGGTTATTAGAAGAAACTTAAAGTCAATTCTATATTTAACAGGAAGCCAGTGCAGAGAGGCAATTGCTGGACTGATATAAGACCTACGAGACGTCTTTGTCAGTAACTTCGCAGCTGCATTTTGGACTAGCTGTAAACGAGTTATAGTGGCTTGGCTGAGGCAAGTAAACAAGGCACAGTAGTCGGTAGGTAGTAGTAGGTACAGTAGTCGAGGCGGGAGGAGACAAAGGGATGAATGAGTTTTCCACATCATGTAAGGACATAAAAGAGTGTATTTTTGCAATGTTTCTCAGTTGAAATAAACAGGTCTGAACCAATGACTTGACATACAGTATATATTGAATTTAAAATGTGGGTCAAAAATGACACCTGGGTTTTGGGATGCTGACTTAATATAAGGAGTGAGAGGACCAAGTCTTTTGCTGATCGGGCCAGTCTTGTGAGCAGGGCCTATGACAAGAATCTCTGTTTTATCAGAGTTTAACCAGAGGAAATTGAAAGCCATTCAATCTTTTGTAGCGGCCAGACATTTTGCAACATGGTTAGTTTGTCAAGGTCATTGGGCTTAACAGACATATACAACTGTGTATCATCAGCATAGCAGTGATAGAAAATGCAACCAAAATTGCGGATAAGGTGCCACAGGGGGAGCATAAACAATGAAAATAAAGTGGGTCCAAGAATCGAACCACTTGGGTGCCTCACAAGTTAGTGGAGCACAAGATGAGAAATGATTACCAATGTAGGCTGTGAACTTCCTGTTTAGCAGATAAGATAAGAGGAGAACCATTGAAAAGCACACCCGGAAACACCCACCCACTGCCTCAGTCAATCCTGTTACTATGATCTATGGTATGATATCTGGCATAAAAATAAGGAACAAATCATGAATGCAGCATTTTTCTCTTAATTACAGTACAAGTATGTATTGTTGCGACTGTTGGCAACCCTACGTGGCAAATAGACATATATTGTTCCAGGCCTAGAGAAGAAGAATCACATATACTGTTGCTGATTATGTGTGTCTCAGATGTGTTTGCTATTATTCATATCCTCCTGGCTTATCAAGGGAGATGCAAACCAAACCATGCCATCTACATCAGCCAGGTTGAACAGAGCTAGTGGAGACAAGGCATTGGACTTGTGTTGTCCAGTCTGGAGTCTGATTCTTATTCTCAGCATCAGCAGTAAAAGACCACATGACCCAGCCCTTCCCCTCTCCTTCCTGGTCCTTCATCTCTAATGCACCCAATTCATTTAAACCCCTGATTGATGGCTGCCCTCCCCTGCAGGCTTTATGACGTAGGTTGCCATGACAATATGTGGCTATATGTGATTAGGCTCTTCATTTTTCTTAGTGAAGAGCAGAGTGGAAGATGTCTGTGTGTCTGTTGGATGGCTGAATACCTTGTAATCATTCTGTTGACCTTTCGCTCTGATTCTGTGTTTTTTTCCTTTATCCACGTCAAAAAACAGTGGGAAGAGAAGAGCTTCCAAAGTGGCTCAAAAATAATCAAAGTAGAAGGATTGGAAGCATCTTACATGTGCAACATCAACGACTTATTAAAGCTTCAGAAGCGCATCGGTAAACAAACAGCGCATAATGAGCAGGTGAACCTATATAGGCTGTAAACGTGTATAGACGTGTTTCGAGCTCAGTACTCTTCTCCAGGCAGCCAACTGCCTGTTTTTTGTTTTTTTTTCTTTTGAAAGAGAAGCTATTGGTTTTAAAAAAAATAATCAGTGTCCCATGAGGAATAGTCCTAGTTTTACATATCTCAACTCTCACTGACAATCTTTTTGTCTATGATTCTTGCTTTGCTGGATCTTAAAACTGGGGATTGGCCTCTTAAATAGCTGAAATATGACTCTTCAGAGTGCCAGGGAAGTCTGTTCATGATAGTATGGGGTAATAATAGCCCTCTCTCCCTCTGACAGCATTCCCCACATTCCCCTGGTACCATGAGAACCAACGCCAAATGTTCAATTCAGTATTTAGTTTCCCTAAAAGACGTCACCTCCCCCATACCTGGCTCCCTCTCCTTCCATAGTAGGCTTTATACAGTAGTGATTTAGAACACTTTCCCATACAGTCTGCTTGGAATAGGCTAGTGGGGATAGTTTCTCGTAAACTGCTAATGTGCGTCTGTATACACTTAACTCTGTAATAACAAAGTTGAGGCAAGGAGGAGCAAAGCTTTTTTTTTAGTATACTCATCAGTGGAATTTTCCATTGCATCCCGTGATGCTTTGTGGAAGTAAAGAGAGGGTATTCTGTGTGGGAGCAACTGAGGCTGGCTGACTTGTCTGATAAGAACAACAATTCTTGAGACTCCTGGAAATTGCGGTGGAAATTGCATCATGCTATTGTTTTATAACTCTGCACAGTATCCTGACAGGAAATGCAACCCACCGATTCCTGACTATTGTGGCATTTTTAATGTCTCTTAAATGTTTGCACACTTAGTCCATTAGTATTGTTGTACTGTGCTACTTCAGTCATTGTGAGTGGAAGGGGAGTGACTTATGAAAGCAGCTAATATCCACGGCCTTGCCTCACTGTCACCCCAGCTGCGGTCACAGAAGAGATAGCATGACTTGGTCTCATGCCAGAATAGTATTCATTCCTGTGTTTTCAAACATTTGCGGAGGCGCTGACATTTCCTCACTATTTGTATTTATAGTGGCTTCAGTTTTTGTTAAAGCTGTGTTTGCATGTATGTGATTCCACAGGGTTGTTCTTCATCCTGCCCTGCACTGACAGCTTCATTAACGTGGACATGCGCACCATCACCTTCGACATCCCTCCACAAGAGGTGAGACATGCACACATACAAATGTGTATATGTCGGCACACATTCCTAGAAATTCAAAGGACGTAAAAAACTTGCATAGATCCTTGATACAAGCCACCAGCAATGTGCTTTTCACCCTTCTCAACACACTTTGTACCGCATTTTTCCATTAACATCCTATAATTTTTTACCAGTTATTTCCATATGTTCTTGTTCCAATCGCTCCTCTGCTCCCAGGTGTTGACTAAGGACTCTGTGACAGTGAGTGTCGATGGTGTGGTGTACTACCGGGTCCAGAATGCCACCCTGGCTGTGGCCAACATCACCAACGCGGATGCCGCCACCCGCCTGTTGGCCCAGACCACCCTGAGGAACGTCCTGGGTACCAAGAACCTGGCCGAGATCCTGTCTGACCGTGAAGAGATCGCACACAGTATGCAGGTAAAGTACGGTAGAAGTGTGAGACTGATAGGCCCTGATAGACCCCTAAAATAATGCACAACAAGGCTTATATATTCCTGCAGCAAACTAGCTGTAGTCTGATGAAAAATAAACGTAGCCAATCATATCGGACTCTGATAATGCAGACAGAGAGCAGAACGCTCCTGTAGAAGCACGAAGAAGGATTATAATGCCACCTTGCTTATAAGAGCCAATGTTTTCCAGCTGCATAATGCAACTGTCACCTGAACTCTGTGTTGGTGTCAGCTAAGTAAAACTGACAAAATGCAGTCATATGTGTGTCAGCTGTGTGTTGGAAGGTGGGGGAGTCAAAGTGGTTAAACAGACTGCAATTCTTCTTGTGGAAATTGCTTATAGGCGTGGTGGCATCACGATGGGAGCTTTGGCAAAATGTTGCCAAAATGATCAGGAAATACTATATATGACTTTTTAAAGGTGTCTTAATGATAATACTAATAATACTACTACTAATAGTATTAAACTATGAAAAACACAAGTTCTTTTGGAAAGAGCAAATATAACCTTAGTGTCATCCAAAACTCACTTAACTGGCAAAGTATTGTGCGCACCTGTTCTCTCTCCCAACAAGCAAGAATTAGCTTTAGCTCCCTGCTCCCAAAAGGTGTGTTTTGGGAAAACCAAAGAAGGCTGAAAGTCTGAGCCACCATGGAGGACCCATTTGGAAACCACCAACAAAATGAACGCGATCTAGTGTTAGGCTAGTTTAGACCGTCATCTAAACCTTGCAAACAAAGGTTTGCAAACAATCTGCAAACAAAGTGTGGTTTCCATGGAGAATCATAGACTTTCACTCTAAATAGAGCCACAAAATCTTAAAAATCTTAAAAAGCTGTAAAAAGAAGACATCATGGCAAATGTTATTAGACCGTTATTAATTACACAACAAATGTGTAACAATCGTCTGAGTTTGGGTATTTTTTCTGCCTTTGTTTGGCATGGTGGCAACAGGTGTGGCAGTACGCCATGCCAGAATGTTAACAGCGGAAACCCTGAACTGTGTGTAATTCAAACTAAGTAAAACCTAGGTGGGCCTATGTTCCATTGATTGCACAGCGGTTAGTTTGCCAATTTAATCAATTATTTATATTATTTATTCATTAAACTTGTACTGCCAGTTTATGCTACTGTAAATGATTCAATATTTATGGCAGGTTCATGTTGGTGTCAGTGATCAATAAATAGTTAATTAATCTCAAAAGTACTCTATGCGTTTAGTATTTTTGGACACTACAAGATGGTACTCAAACAGGAGAATAAGAAAAAAAAAAATAAAACCGTCAACACAACAAGTATCCTGGTACTTAAGACTACAGATCCATGGTAAACCTATTGGGCCACTTGAAGCAGAGCCCATTCATTAACATTCATTTTAACCCTTCATACTGATAGCTTTTATGCTCTATTTGGACTATATGCAGATTAGCCATTTGACTTTCTTCACTGCTAGCTTGCCCATATAGTGCATGGACAGAACTTGCCAACTTTCACTGGTGTGAAATGGTAGTAAAGATAACATGTGTTCATGGCGTCTCTGGTTTGGCTGCTTAGGCAAGAACTGGCAGAGTAGAGAATAGCCCCGACTATAGAGAACCAGAAAATCTTACAAAATTTTGTTATTGATTTGTTTACATGCATTTTCCTTGTTGTTGTTTTTTTTATTATGCAAATCTGCTGTGTGTTGGTCAGTGACCATTATTGTGAGATTCCTTGTTTGAGCTCTGAAAGCTGGTTGTGGGACACACACCTGAGATGGAGTAGCATTGAGCTATTGAGGATGCCAAAAAGAGAAGGGCAGCTTCTCTTTTTGGCGTTAGTGCTCACAGCCACTATAAACAAGTTTAACTTCTAATCTATGCCGTGTACTAAGTATGTAGGACTTAGATTGTTGTCTTCCAAAAATACTTCCTTTCGTTATGGAAACTAACATTACTTTTGAGCCTTACCATCATAAATAACAGCTGAGTCACATGTCAACAAAGTAGGGGTTACACCTAACAGCCATGCTAACTTTATTAATGATGCTGTAGAGCGGCAGAATTAAATCTTGTATAACTGAGTATTGCAGTTTTAGTTTCCACTATTAATAACTGCAGAATTTTGGCATAATGGCAATATTATGAAGATGCTTATATAATATGGTGTGTAAAAATAATTTTGTTCCTCCAATCATCAAGAGTAATAATTGTGTACTTTGCACAATTATTAGTGCTCAGCTCTTTGTTTTTCCCGATACTGTGTCCTTTCTAACGATCCTGCCAAAATTGTATTCAGCACCAAGTGTACTGTGGCCTTTGCAAACACATACGAGCTGTGTGTGCAGCATAGACTCTTCAGTTTCACTTTCACTGTAGGACTGACTCTGGCTCTCATCCAGTCTGACAGGAACACAGCTCCTTTTTCTCTGTTCATGTCCTTTTTTTTGTATGTGCACACCACAAAAATTAAGTGTGGAGAAAAGTTTGTGCGACGGTAAAGCTCCTAATATCAATATGGTGACCAGATTCCAGATAATATCCTGCATAAAAAAGTTAAATTACAAAACTGTCTGAAAAGGAGCCATGTAATCTGGCCAGCATCCAGAAAACACTGAAAATAATTGGGATTATCATTTTAGCTATGAAGGTGCAGCAGTGTGAGGCTGGCAGCGGTCCCAGCAGTGCCACGATGTCATGAGATAAAACAATCAAGTGTTGTAACATGAGTATGCTTTGCACGCACCTGCCATCACTGTTTTTCCAGAGTTTCTTGTTTATTCCAACTCTTTCTCCCACTGCGCTCCCTTGTTAATTCTTTGTTAATCTCCCATTTCTCAGAGCAATTCCCAATGATATTTAAGGTTAAGAATGCGTCTTTCAACCAGTTGTTTGAACAGGTGACTTGTGCATTGAATCAGATGTTTCTTTGTGTGTTCCTGTTCAACATTAATATGAGGAGTCATGTAGTGTGACGGAATATATGAGAAATATTGTTGCATACATAAGGGTCTGTCTTCTCGATCATTTAGGCTAAAGACAAGTTTTAAAGAAATACTTCAGAAATCTGAGCAAGGGAATGCTGGCTATGTAATTGAGCACTGCCTGAAAATGAGAATTAATCTCTCCAGGAAAATAGATAACCTGAGCGTTAATCTCCTTTTGCTCTTTTTGTATTTCTGATAATTTTCACAAGGTAGGCTTGTCGCAAACTAATTAAAAGCCATGATTAGGGAACCACATTTAGGACAATTTAGGTCTAAAAGCTGTTAAGCTTTGAAATTGTCATAGTATATCCAAACATAAACCACACTGTTTTACAGTTTGACTTGCAGGTGATAGGGCAGTACAATAAAACATGTTTCATTTTCAACTTTATAACAATATTTGCATTGTACTTTTCATATCAGACTTGTTAAGTGCTGTAAATTAAAATGATTTTTCCAAGTCAAATTCACACTGATGGGAAAGGAAGGCTGGTACCACTTTTGCGCCTGCAAGAGACATTGAGTTATTGCAGTAACCTTGTAGGACGTGTTTACATGCACACAGTGCTCCGGTTTCTGTGAATAATAAGGTTAAACTGGATTTGAACTTGAATTCAAGTGTTTACTTGGTTCAAAGTAATGTGACTTTTTCCCCAATAATCTGGGTTTACATGGATAATCAGTTAGTTTACTCAGAATGTCACACAATGACTTCCAGCCTGCAGTCAAGATGTGAGACGAAAATCGTCTTTTGTCAGATTGTTGATGTCTTAATATGATGTTATTCTCAGTGCTCGTGGAAAGCTCTAATTTACTCATGCAGCATGTGACAAAGTGGGTGAGAACTCTCCTCTACTCACCACTTGTCCCTTACATAGTCATCTTATGCAGTACACCAGCTTATTTCTGTATGTGTCCATGTGGTTATAATTTACTATTGCTTTTGTAACATTGCATCACTTACTATCCCGGGTTTGTTTGTGGTAGCATTCTGTTACAGTTCACATCAAAGCACATGAGTAAGTTAAAGCAAACACACAACCATAAGTTAGTTTAAGTTACCTTTATTATGTTGCAAGTTGGAATAGTGTTTAAGTGTTTGTTCCTTTGTTCATACTTACATAGTGTGTTCCTTTGTTCAGACCCACCATGCAGGACTACTGTTTGGGAAGGGGCCCGCCCAGCATTTCCTGATTTTATGGTATTGGTGATGTCATGCTGACATCACTGGGCCAGACCAAGTGGAAGGGTTTTCTTTTTTTTGTAGGAATGTTTCTTGGGGTTTGTTTAAGGCATTCTAAAAGTAATGTTAAGATTACTTACCTTTAATGAGCCATTTAGTAATGTAAATGAGCTTGTAAGTGAGTCAAGAACATCGTTTGATTTCCTTGTATTAAGGTTACTGTGTAGGTCAACCTTTGTATGTTATGGTACTGGCTGAATTAGTCTGTGTGTGAATTGAACGCCCTATAAATTCAGAAGGGTTTGTGCTCCTGGGGAGAGGGGAGGCCGTGCTGCCGCAAACACGTGCCGGTTGTTTGATTTACCATGATTTAACTTTCAGAGATTATTTTTCTTGTATTTTTTTTGTTATTTAGCCTGAGTTACACGTGTAATGGCGAACACTGTAAATAAATATGCACCTCTGCAAACTCAAGATGTCTGCTGAGTCTGCCTACCTACCACCTTCCTTGCCATCCGAGCTAGACTACTTTACACAGCATATGACATGTTACACGCAAGTGTCACCATGTTGTCATTTTTTTGTAAACACACACACACAGCCACAGCATCATCACCCTCTGTCACATTATCGGCACTTACACACTTGACTAAAAGGTGTTTACCTGGCCAAATAAATTTATCTTTAATCAGGTTAAAATCTGATTATTAATGTGTATGTAAAAGTACCCATTGATGGTAAAGATACCACATAGGCCTGACAGTAAGAGAGGTGAAAGTCATGACTTCCACAATTGGTTGTGTTTAAAGCTCAAAGAGAGCTTGGCTTTTCCATGGGGATTTTTTAAAATAGTTTTATAAAATTGGATTACAGTTTTCATTGAAATAAACATGACATGGATTCCCTTTCCATGTTAAATGAATTTACTTTTATTTATTGTAATGACTTGCAACCTTTAGGTTATATACCTAATCTGATCAAATGTGAATGTTCTGGTAAAATTGTACAGTTATTTATTAGGAAATTATTTCAAATTTCTCAATGGTAAAATAAATGGTGAATTTCTCAGATTTTAACACATCCAACGGCTATTGTCCCGTGCTATACATTATCCTATATGACAAAGCACCTTTACTATGTGTTCAGTTAGTTCTCCCGTTAGTTTGTTTTCCAACATAACAGGTGTGTTGCTTGAGATGTAGAGATGAATGTCCCTCTCTGTCCTTCGTAGTCCACGCTGGACGATGCTACAGATGACTGGGGCATCAAGGTTGAGCGGGTGGAGATCAAGGACGTCAAGCTGCCGCTTCAGCTGCAGAGAGCAATGGCAGCCGAGGCTGAGGCGAGCCGCGAGGCCAGAGCCAAGGTATGGTCTCTTTCTCTCTCTCTCTCTCTCTCTCTCTCTCTCTCTCGCTCTCGCTCTCGCTCTCGCTCTCGCTCGCTCTCTCTCGCTCTCTCTCACTGTACGTCCTGGTTCATTTTCTGGCTGCTAGCAGTAGCGTTAGCAACATGGCTAACGCTACCGCCAGCAGCCTGGCTACTGTCCAAAGCAAGAAACAACCGTAAGAATCCCAATTTGAACTAGAAACCCCGATCTCAGTGCTATGATAAAAGCAGAGTAAAACATCTGGTAGTATTAATAAGTAGGCAGGTTGTGTGTTTTCCCCGGTAGCTACCGATAGCTACTGGGGAAAACCTATTCTATTCTTCTTCGATCGTACCCGGTGGCAGACAGAATTGCATAGTGAAAGCGAGGCTTATAGGGAACCAATCTAAACACCAATGGTGTCATTATTCTATAGCCATTGCACTGTGCAATCAACATTTACTTCATAATGATAAGTTAAAGCAAAAAAGTTGTCTATAGGGTCTTTAATCCTATCTCAGTCCATCCAATTTCAATTAAAACAAAACATTCACTCATTTCACCGGTTTTAAAATTTTCAGCTCTCCTGCGCCAAACAAATGCTGCTCTGAGCAAGTCTCAGAATGAAATACGTTGCCCCAGAGTCTCTTGTGATTGGTTCGCTCACACTATGTGAAAGCATATTCAAGACTATTGTAATCTTTTGCGTGTTGAATCTTAGGGCTTTTGTCCACACTAACGTCGCAAATCATTCTCAGGAAATTCATTAGGTCTTGAGGGGGGAAATTGCCGGATCAAATTTTCCGCTTCGATTTTTGGGTGAAGCTGCATGAAAGAAGCTACTCTCTCGCTTTTGTTCACTCCCTCTCTCTCTCCCTCTCCCTCTCCCTTTCTCTCTGAATCACACACAAAGAGTTCAGTCTTCTTTAAGTAGAAGATAATGGTTGATGATGATTGTTTGACCAGCATGTGTTTTTGAAGGGTGATACTGATACCATTATTTTTACACTTAAGTTGCTGATAGCTGATATTTTTTTTGCCAATATTGAATTGCTTCAGATGTGAACATTTTGATGCCAAAAATGTACAAGTATTCATTGTTTCCCTCAGAATAGGGGAAACTTAGTGATACATTAGCGTTTTAAATGAAGAAATAATTGACACAAGCCTAATCGAACAATTAAATGAATAAATACAAAGAAAAGAAAATTTCATTGCAGGTTTTATGTAATGTTTTTATGTAGCTGTGGTCAGGAAGGAACTTCCATCATATGGCTGACACTGACTGGCCGATATCTGATATTCAAGAAAAGGCCAATATTGTCCCAATATATGGGCAAACCAATACATCAGTCTAAGCCTAATAAACAATATTAGATAAAATGTCCTATCTTTTATCCTGTCAGATGAAATGGGGAAGTGAGATGGCATAAAAAAAACAACGATCAAAGAATTAGAGAAGGATAAAAGGACAGAGCACAATAATAATGAGAAAATCAAATAATAAAGCCATTTCACATGGAAAAAAGTCTCTGAAAATGGGATTTGAGACTTTTTCTGAAGGAGATTGATTCAGCAGATCTAATACTTGGTAGAAGTTTCTGGCAGTGGGCAATCTTTATTTTTTTATTTATTTTTTTCTGACCCGGTCGACAAAGCAGGAAACAGGAAGTGTTACAAAGAACATCTCTGAGACAAGGTCAGAGTACGGCGGGCTGTCCCATTTTTGGCAAAAGCATAGTCTAACAATAGGTGAGATTACGATATTTACAAGGGCCATTTAGGAAGTATTTTAAGTAAGTATTTTTTAAGTATTTTTAGTAATGCAGTTTCCCTTTAGAGTAGTATGTGTGATCTGGGACATTTCAATTCAATTCAATTCAATTCAATTCAATGACCACACAGCCAGGCTGGTGGAATTTGTTATCAATGCAGTGTGTGTCAGCTCCGTTCCGACATTAAACAACAACATCAAATAGCCACAATAATAAATACATGATATCACATACACATAACAACAACAACAGCATAACAGTGGGAAACAATTTACTCATCTCACGCTGAGCATGTGAGAAAAGGATACGATTGGAACTCATCTCTACGCATTGAGTATGCTGTTTAAAGGGCCTTTGATTTTTCATCTACCCATCTCTCTCTCTCTCTCTCTCCCCCTCTCTCTCTCCCTGAAGGTGATCGCTGCAGAGGGAGAGATGAACGCGTCGCGGGCGTTGAAGGAAGCCTCCCTGGTGATCGCCGAGTCTCCGTCGGCCCTGCAGCTGCGCTACCTGCAGACGCTCAACACCATCGCCGCGGAGAAGAACTCCACCATCATTTTCCCACTGCCGCTGGAGATGATGCACGCTTTCATGAAACACTGAGGAGGACGCTCAGAAGGCATCAGCCGCATGTACACACCTGCACAACATACATACGTACACACACACACACACACACACACTTACACTCATTCGTTCAGGCCCTGTGTCCACTACGCATGTCTCTTTTAACCAGTAGTGCTTATAAAACCCTTGGGAAGCGCTAGTCACGGCTCCTCGTTTTGCTATGAGACGGCGAGCTAGCAAAGAAAGCTACTGCAAGTTAGCTAACAGCTACCAGCTGCATATTTACAGAGCTGTACAGCTAACTTACTATAGCCAAGAATTAGCCAAAGTCGGTGCTTGCTGAATCGTTATTTTCGGTGTTGTGTCACAGCAGTTGGTTTAGCTTTTATCCTGTAATTATTCCAAGTCACATGCCAAACTATATACTGTTTGTTCACTTTTTGCAAAACAAATGTGGAAATTGGGGTAAGTGTCCCTCCGCAGCTGTGGAAGTAGAAGCAGGGAGGCCCGGCTAGTCCGTCAACACATTTTCCCTCAGTGCAAGAGTCTCACTTTGCAGTTGTTCAGTTTCATAATATTGAAAGCTTTTCAGACTCATACTGTGTTTGGATTCACCAACAACAGTCCACATATTTCCGTCTTATTGCACTCGGTGCTCTGGTGGCTAAACACGGACCAGCACATCCGCTCCATTGGAAAATAAAATTAAATGAAGTAAGCACTGTAAAGGAAGGTGCCTGCCAGACACGTGGCCTTACACCTCACTTAGATGCACCCGCACACACACACACACACACACACACACACATACACACACACACACACACACATACACACACACACACACACACATACACACACACACATACACACACACACACACACACACACACTCACTTTTTCCCTTTGTTACACACTCAAACACTTTTTCCACTGTTGCCAATACTGCTGGATTAGTGAAAGCTAGAACTCGGACAGTAAGAGGTTAACTGTTACTGGTCATCAAGCTGGATATTGTACATGTTTACAGTATGTATTCTAAGTATACACTACATATATACAGTATATATTCTATATAGTGAGTTCCCAGTCCGATTTTAGGAGATGTAAAACCTGCACTGCAAGAGGGCAGGAATTGGGGACTGTCTGTGTCTATATGTGAAAGAAACTCCTTTTATCGCAACTCTATCAGCCAAAAGCCTTAAGCTACTGCCATCGATTCATTTTATGATCTCATGTCACATTCATATTACATTTCTATGCATTTCCAAATGGAACCCCAAATGGAAACTTTTTTTTAAACTGTTTTTGTCAAACAGCAGTGTTTTATCACATATAGTCTTCGAGGTGTTAAAACAAATCCAATATTTTCATACATCTTCATATTTATCCAGCTCACACCTGCCATGCATAAATATATCACTACTAGGAATGATTTTTTTTCTCTCTCCTTTTGAGATAGAAGGGTCAGTAGTGTGGGGCAATGTGAAGTGGCTATTGTTACAAGAACTACAGTATATACAATAACTGTATATTTTAGTTGCTCATTGTTACTGTATATAAACGCAGTACTGTGATGTTTATTATTTTGCTATAGCTAGAGAGAGAGGGTTCATGTTTGTCGCTATGGGACCCAGGTTTAGTCTACTACTTGTTTTTGTTTCCTTCTTCCTTTTGAATTAGAAAAGTCGGTGGGAATGTGTGTGTGAAGGGGGACGTTCAGATATTGTTACGTAAATGGCTGTATATTTAAGTTAGTCATTGTTTATTTACAGAATGATTTTTGCTATTTTGCTGCAGCTGTGCAGCATAGAGTTTTTTCAGTATGGGTAAACCCAGATTGAGTAAATTTAGACTAGAACTTATTTTTAACCCGGCGAGTTGACTATAAGAACAGAAATGTCTGGGTGTTGTAGGCGGGGGGAGAGAGGGTTACATACACACATAGCTGCACAGTACAGCCACATTGCACTTAGGGCCGTGCGATAATTCAATATTATTGTTTATCATCTTTTAGAGGAATCATAATGTGATGATATGGTGATTTGGGGATATCGGGACGCACAATTCTGCTGTCTAAACTGATGAAAGGAAATTTTATTGAAAACCTCTGACAAAATGGGGTATGGTAGGAATATGATTTGTTTGTTTTGTTTCACATCACACCTAATATTATCATTCGGTTCAATGGGATGAACATGAATTTGATTATTTAACATGTGATTGTGCATACGTGAGGCGCATAGTGATATGTATCGATGTTGAAAATAAGTCCTTATGATTATCGGGAAATTTATTTCAACCATATCGCCCGGCCCTAACTGTGCTGTCAGCCACTGAGCAGCTACTCTGGAGTATTGTTACAGGTTTAATGCCTTGCCCAAGAGCAAGTCAGTGGTAGGTCGTAGTTCCTCGACTTTCTCTTCTTGGGATTCAAAGGAGCGACTTTCTCATCACAAGCTCACTTCTCTAATTATTACATTTCCACTCCAAAGGTCATTAAAGCAAACTAGTACTTTAGTTTTTTTGGTAACAGATCTATTTTTGAGTTTCACTACATCAAAAAACATTGTTGTAAAAAATGTTGCATAAATCAGTTTACTACATTTTGATTGTTTTTCATTTTTTAAGGATTTATCTGTTCATGATTGCATGTTAGTTTTCACAAATAACTTAGTGTTCTTTTTCTACAGTTTGCTAATGTTTGATATTATTTTATTATATCTTGACATATATTTTAAGACTACAAATAAACACATTAACTATCCTAACAGTTGTTGTTGGTTTTTTCCACGATTGTTGTTATTTGTAACCAGAACAGTGTTAAAAGTGTCAGTGAATATAAAGAGAGACAGGTCATACCAGACACGTGTTTTACATTTGGGTTTTATTGGAACAATAGCAAGGCTTGGGAAACCACAGAAAGTGTCTCGGGGGATGTGATTGGTTTGGAAAGCAGCAAAGCTTTGATTTCCCATGAAAGTAGGCCACTGCAGCATTTCTCAAGCTTCCTGGGTAGGTTCTCTGGAACGGGCCGCAGCCAAAAGAGAAGCTGTGGAGTTGTTTTTTTTTTGCAAATAAATACCATAAGTAGTATCGCTCATGACAAGGCCTCTAAACTGTTGAAGGTACAAACAACTTCTCTAACAAGTAATCCTTAAACTATGGCGTAGTACCTCAAAAATAACAGATATAAACTGAAGGAAAGAAGATTAAGGCATTGGTTGTATTGCTTTTTTTTATAGGTGATGTATATTCTTGGCAGTGAGTTTTCCAATGCTACTACACACACCGAGGCTTTTTATGTCTTACTGTATGTTACCTCTCCTTTACTATTCAACAGTGAGCAGGTTCTTACTGTCAAAACCTATAAAAACAAAATAGATACATTTAAAAAGTGCTTCATTAATAAAAGACACAGCAGAGTGCGGTGAGTGCAAAATCCTACAGGAAGGCTGTGTATCCGTTAAAGCTCTATTTCTATTGGTCGCTTTCACACACTCCTTTCATAATAGGTATAAAAGCGTTACAGTTGCATGTGGGAATTAAAAAGTGAATTAAAATACTAACTGCACCGTTGATCTGTATCTCTTACACAGGATTGCTCTACGCTACAAGGTTTTGACACAAAGTAAAAAAAAAAACAAACAAACAAAAAAAATCTTCCTGTCATTGCGAGGGCAGGAAATTGAATCGGCAGAGTTTTGGTGACTGCCTGTTAAAAGTCTCATGACTGGAGCTCAGTGCTTGGCGGTAGGGCAGCGGGGTCAAGGGTCAGGGTTGAGTAGGATGGGGGATAGGGAGGGAGGGAGGGGGAGGAGAGGGGTGGGGTTGGCAGGCGAGAGCTCACAGCGCCAGTTCGGCCATGGCCCGCTCCAGCGGGTCGGTGGTCCAGTAGTCGTGGTCCCAGCCCAGGAACCAGCCGGTGAAGGTCGGAGGCTCGAAGCCCTGCTTGATCTTCACGATGGGAGTCCTGCGGTCTCGGTTGGCGGGATCTGTCTCGATGTAACGCACCGCTGGGGGACAAGACGATCGGATTACTTAAAATCCTTAATTTCCACATACTGTACAGTTCACAGGTTTCCCTCATAGAAGCAGACAATCACACAGTAGGATGATGTGTGTTTGCTCTATGTAAAACAGTAATAATATTATTTGTAACATTATTCTGGAAGTAATATTCTCCTATCCAAATTTAAGACATGCAAACTGACCAGTTATCTATATGAATGTCCATAATGAGCAAAATACGTGGCGATGAAATGCAAAAAGATATTGTACGACCGACTGTAATTATTTTCTTGATGCGTACGATTCTGTCCAATCCATTTGGAAATGTGCAAATTTCATATTTTGAATAAGCAAAATTTGGAAGTTTGACATGGGAAAGAAAAGCATGACTAATGAATATTATTTCAACTATTTCAGGCAATCCAGTTTTTCAATTTTCTTTGATCTTGAGAATGCAAAACTTCAGAAGAAAACAACAGAAAAACAACAGAAAAAATAATCAGAGTTAAGAAATATTTCTCCTTCTGCAGAACAACTTAAATGCTAAGTTTGGTGGAATACCCTTAAAAGTATTTGTGTGATTGGAATCAATTGAAAAGTTGATATTAGCTGTATTTCCCTTTAATATTTCACTGGTCCAAATGATTTCTGTTCCTGAGTGGTTCACATTATTGAGGTCGTACTGTATGTATTTTCCCATGGACATAATAGCATGATGTCTAGTGTTTTAGCTTCTTCCCATGTTTCCTCACCTGAGGTCATCGCTTCAGTCTTCTCTTCTTCGTGGGCTTCATTGCCGATCCAGACGAACACCTGAAGATGGGATTTGGGAGTGAAAGTTAGCTGATGCATGTTTTTCCTCACACTGCAGCGACTCTCCTCTGAACAATGAGGCAAAGGAGTCACAGCTCTAGTTTACTGACCTGCTCCCAGGTGTCCAGGATCATGACATCATCAGTGGCGAGGTCGTCCTGGGTGATCTCCCCAGGCACCTCCTCAATCTGGGAGAGGGGAAAGGATTAGTGATGCTGTAAAGGATTTACTGCATCCCAAAATGCAATAAATCAATAAAAATGCAAATTGCTCTCGTCATCTCATCGTCGTTCTCTGACAACTGAGGACTTACGACGAAGTTTCCAGTCTTGTTGGAGCAGGCGAAGAGCCTGGGTGGATGAGCGTCCATCTTGTCCTTCAGTCTGGTGGAGGTGCGGTACTCCGCCTTTCCTCCCAGCGCCTCCCAGAAGTCGTCTGCACACAAACAGAAACACATTTTCAGTCATAAAGTGATTCTCAGTGCTGGTTGCATTTAATTACCTTATAAATTTAACCATACTATATCCTAATAACGTAATTGTTTTTCAATAGATAAGTTTACAAACTATAACCTACAATCAATTTCATGTCAGTAACAAGGCAGGATCAGCATGGAAAATAGCGCCCCCAGTGGTCGTATTTATTCCATGAGATATTCCCTATCGACTTTGCCATTAACAAATCCAAAAACAATTCTCATATATAATTAACGGCAAAAATTTGGAATATAACTTTGAGTAGTAGTAGTAAAAAAAAAAAACTATTTTGCCTTTAGCAACCCATAACTAATTCCAATACAAAAAGGATTCCAGTTCATAATTGTTTTATATGAAATGCAATCGCTGTCATGTTTTGTACTGTGGTTTTATATTAAATTTGTAATGGAGAAATCAATTTCTCCCTGCGCTTTGAAAGCATCCAAAAATGTCACATGATGACTTCCCATTCCCACAGCTAGAGGGCTGATGATGTTTGAGGGATGATGATGAAATGAAGTCTTCTTTGCTTTGATATAAATGACATGCATCCCCCTTATTTGTACTGAAATACCAACAGAAATCAATAATTTACATACACATTATTCCCCTGTTTGAACAGCCTGACTACTGTTTATATCTGACCAGGACTGAACTGAACACTTCAACAACCACTTTTCCTACACAGAGAGTCCATCAGCTAGTTTTAGTATCATTTCTACTCAGAAAAGTAAAACAGGACAATAACAGAGTTCTAGTCTGGGATAATTTGAGCGTCTTGTTTTCTCACCGCTCTCTCCTCCCTCAGGCAGCTCCGAGGCAGAAACTCCCAGGATGCCACACAGCTGCTGCGCTCCCTGTTTCTCCGTGTCGCTGGCTCCCTGTCCGACCCACATGAAGGAGCCTCCGGGACTCACCAGGATGAAAGCATCGTTGGAGTTCAGGTTGGAGGCCGCAGCGTCAAGCTAGATGGGTTTGGACACACAGATTGTTGATTAACATGCACAGTCCTGCTGCCTCTGTGCTGTGTGTCTCACAGCGTATTGTGTTAGTGTGTAAGCTGTCAATTAGGGCTGCAACTAACAATTATTTTCATTTTCAATTCATAACTGAGTCTAAAATGTCAAAAATAATGACAAATGCCCATTACAAGTTACCAGAGCCCAAAGTGATGTTTTAAAATTGCTTACTGAGTCTGACCAGCAGCCAAAAAAAAAACACTGTAGTAAAGTATTCATTTTATAATGATATGGAACAGAAAAAGGCAGCAAATCTTGTGAAGCTGTAAGAATTGTTTGGTATTTTCACTTGATAAATGACTAAAACAATCAATTATCAAAATTATAATCAATTCATTTTCTAACAATTGACTAACTGATTAATCGACTTATCAGTGCCACTAAGACAAATTCCTGTAGACTGATTGTATTAGCAAAGTAAAGTGTCTCTTATTCTGAAAAGACAGTAAAATGTTTTATAAACAAGGCAATGTTCTTAAGAGTTCCTAAAAAAAGCGAGTGGTTTGTGTTCTCTTACCTCCACAGCTCTCGTGTGTCCCGCTGAGTTGGAGCGCACCTGGAAGAGGCGGGTTTCGCCCGGGGCGGACTGACCTCCGTCTCTGGACGTGCCTCCCCTATACACCACCATGGGCTGCCCTCCGAACAGACTCATCAAATGGGCCGGCTCCTTACCTTGGACCACCCTCACCTGACACACACACACACACACACACAAAGATATAAAAACACCAGCTATGATTATATGTTACAGTGATTCCCATAGTCTTTCTCCACAGCGCTGTGATTCCCATAGCAAACCATGCTTCATCGTTGTGTTTTGACGTTGTGATTCATCTCAAAGTGATACAACAAATACAGAAAAAAAACCCAAATCATCATAACCTCATCCTCTCTCCCTCGCTGCTTCCCCAGTATTGTGCTTTGTGAAATATGCAGAAACTACAGCGATCCCAAAATGTCTGCAGCACTCCCCACACAAGATGGCAGCATTGAGCTGTGTGCCAAGTCACTGTCCGTGTCCAAGATGGTGAGTGACAGGATTTCTGGATTCAGGACGCTAGGTGATGACGCAAACTACGTCTGCACAGTATTATGAGTCTCTTATTGTCATGAATATTCATGACTGGGAGAAGGGGGGGGGCTGTGATCAGTTCATCCAGTCGTCAGAGCAAAATATGCTAATCTTAAATATGCATGAAGAGAATGGGGAAATGGTAAATATTCATTGATGAATTTACATAATTGTGATCCACTGTTGTGCACTTCCAAACGACAAACAGAGCTACAAAAACATTCCTGACGCTTGTAAATTCCTGCTCTTTCTTTTTCTCTATTCTCTTTGTTTCTCTGTTGTTTAGTGAATTCCCAGCATGCCGTGCATCTGTCTATCTGGCCATCTGACAGCAGGATGCTCTGCCGCTCAGTGGACGCAGGCGGTTTCCCTCATCCCCGTCCTGCACAAAGGGTTTTCAGTTCCCTTCCCTAACTTAAAATCCCTTGTCAAATGAGTGTGACATTCCTCCTTACGGTTGCTTAAATGTGAGCTTGTTTTCCGCTCAGCTCGCACAAAGCCTTGCTTCAGCTTTTTACTCAAAACTGGAGACTTTCAGACTGGGGCATGGAGAGAAATCTGAGGTATAATAATCCACAAAATGGACATATTTTGATTATAGCTCTGTCACTCTCTAGTTGTGCACATTGAAAAAAGATTTGTCACTATAATTTCCTATTTCCATGTTTTACCTAGGAGTAAATCAGTCAAGTGAACTAAATCATAAACTGTGTGCACAAAATTGATGTTTGACAGCTTTTCTCGATTTAGATAGTGAGGGAGGGGAAATTCCCACAAAGATAAAGTTAACGGCTGCGAAATGTGTCCAGAACGAATGGATTCACACACTTGACCACGTCACGCGTCGTCACGCCACACCACAGAACACGACATGAACATGTGAGCTGCACATGCAAAATGAACGTACACATGAAGGGTGAAAGGCAGTTGCAGTGAGATTGCAGAAACAGTCCCAGAGACTCACATGAACATGACACCTAATACAGAGCCAGGGCGTCGTCTAAAGCAGTGGTTCTCAACCTGGGGTTTGGGAGCCCCTATGGGTCGCAATATAATTTTTGGGGGGTCACGAGATGATTTATGGGATCCGAAAAAACACATTTCTGTGACACACATTTATTATCTTGTGTATTTTTCTGATTTGTCTCCAATTTTTGCTTTTTTCTTGTGAAATAGTTTGAATATTTTTCAGGCTCAAGGCCTCCTCTGATAATTAATCAAATGAAACAACTTGAAAAGGGAAAAATATTAATTTGTAAATAGGCAACGTTTCGTTTTAAGGGGTCGCCAGCCAAAAAGGTTAAGAACCACCAACTAATCTTGTTTTATAGCACCATAATTATATACAGACTCTCTGTAAATACATTAGATACAAACACTGCAAATGTGCATTAGATATGCACATTTGCAGTGTTTGTCTGTTCAAAACATAAGGTTTAAGCCCGTTTAAGACTTTATAAGGTTGTCCTAATGTCAGGCCAGGGAATAGTTTGGAAACTGTACTTTATTTCTGTGTTGAGCAGACGCAGCGAGGGACAGAGAACGGAACTTCCCATAAACATCGCCACTGGAATGTCCTGTTTGTGTCCGGCCACGCTGATTTCACTGTTAATTAGACTCAGTTTATTTCTCACTTTAAAAAGCAAAGTACAGTCCTGAGAGAGCCGAAGTTTGTTTAACTGTAGCGCTTCAGATTAATTTCCAAGATCAATCGAGATATTCTGGAATGTGGGAAAGGAAGTGACCTAAAAACGACTGAGTGATTGATAAAAAATAAAAGTCTTCTTGCCACTGGCTCTGGACAAAATCATATGAGTCAGTGTGGGAGGATGGAGAGAGAGAGAGAGGGAGGGAAAGAATACCTGAGTGGTTATAGGAGCACCAACAACCTAAAGAGACAGAAAGGCAGGGAGTGAAGGAGGACAGAAGCGATGAGAGGAAGACCAGGAGGGAGAGGAGAAAGAGTGAGAGGACACAACAGTCATAGAGGTGGTTACTGTGCCAGGTAAGCAAGAGGAGAGCAGAGATATCACAGAATGAATGAAAATAATAATATACGTTTACAAAAAACGAGGAGCACATACATAAACATACAAAGCCAAGCCCAAGGACAGGTGTGTTTTACCTGCACAGGCCCGCCGCCGAGCTCGTCATCCAGCTGGGCCCCGAGGATGGCCGACGCCCCGATCTCATCCTGACTGGAGTCCATTCCCTGCCTGTGAAAGTGAAACGCTCAATTCAATTTATATTTCTATTGCATGCTCTTTTCTTTACCATTACAAAGTATTAGGGACACGATACCTAGTTCTAACCTCTTTTTCTCGGCCTTTTTCTCAATCCTTAAATGCTTCTTGAACCTGTGTCTTCCTTTCCGTCTACATTTCCCTTCTCTTCATAATTTAAGTGGATTTAATTGGTGAAATCACTGATCACTAATCACAGCTTCCACCTGGTTTCACCTGGTCAGAATAGTGATGGGAAAAGACATGTGTTCCTACTTTTCTGTACGCTTAGTGTGTGTCGTTATTGTCTTAAAGCTGCACTAGGCAACTTTGCATGTTGGCAAATGGCAGCGAGAGATAACTGCTCGAAAATGTTAACTTCAAAACCCAGAAACTCGTTGCAACTGAGTAGTGAAATCAAGCCTATATTTGTGTTCATTTATTGCTTTGAAGTGCTTCTATTTGTTTGCACTATTTATAGCAAATAAACGACTTGTTTTGTGCATTATACGGTTTCCAATGTTTGCTATTTTAATTTCAAAACCCAGAAATCATGTAACATGACGTCAGTAAATTGCACATAACACACTCAAGTTTACCAGCCAGGTCGGTCTGTGATGCTTTAAACCAAAGGATACTTAAGGGATGAGAGAGGAAAAGATCTAATGTTGGTGAGTCCAGCTTTCTGGACTCACTGCTGTTTAGGACAGTGTTTCTCAACGTGGGGTCCGGGGACCACCAGGGGTCCTTGAGGGGGGTTCCAGGGGGTCCCCAGCAAACTAATGAATTGTTAAACTTGACCATTATTCCATTTACAAGAAGTTAAGGCAATTAGAGAGTGTAGAAGAATGACTATTTTAGTTCTCAGATTTGGGTCCAAGAGACAAAATCTCATTAAATCGGGGTCCGTGGCCCTAATGTGGACTAAATTAGGGTCGTTGATATGAAAAAGGTTGAGAATCACTGGTTTAGGAGACAGTTTGGATTTCACTCTTAAGTTTTGATTTGTCACTTTCTCTGGGCAAGTGTCCATACCCAACACTAGAATTTAATTTGGTTAAATAGGGTGAATCTACAGTGTCTAAATTAAGGGGGATGGGACGCTCTTCTCTATTGCAGCCCCACTTTGTGATTTCAGCTGATAAGATGGGTGTATTTTCAGATAAAAGCCTTGCTTAGTGCAGCTTTAACTGACAAAATGACAAATGTCGATCGCTTGTCTTCTTACCACATGTAGATGATGTGTCCCTGGCGTCCTCCATGGTGGTAGTTATACAGGATGATGTAGCTGTCTCCTCCGTAGAACTGTCCATATGTGGACGGGTCCACCGCCACCTTGTCTGCTCCCTCAATACGCCAGATCTATCAAGACAGATAGATAGATAGATAGATAGATAGACAGACAGACAGACAGACAGACAGACAGACAGACACTTTATTAAACCGTGGACAAAATTCGGTGAGTGAATTGATTCATACTGCCAAACAATGGTCTCTGCATGAAAATTAAGTAGATATTGAGCAGAATCTTGCTCCTATGACTCTCACAGGATCTGCTCTTGTGATTCTGTGTGTTTGATAATTTAAAGACCGAGACTAAAATAATTGCTATCTGAAATTACACCACAGATACCTCAAGGGAAATGGTGGTAAAACTCGCGCTCTCATCCTGGTACATCGTGGTATCTTGGTAACCCACAGCCCAATCAAGATGGTAATATTAAAATCTGACTTATGACATTAATCATGGTATTACTGGCATACTATTACTGGCATTACTAAAAAAAAAACTCTCTGAGAAAAAAGCCTCAGTGAAAAACGAATAGAAAATGTTGAGTATATCTATTGCATTTATGTATTTTTGATTTATCATTTGGAAAGCATATTTTGTTTTTTGAATTGTGCTACAAAAATAAAGTGTATTATTATCAGAGCTAACTGACCTATGCATCCACCAGTAAAGGGCCTGAATAGTAGAAACCCGACTGACTCCTCCCTCTCACCTGTTTCTCTCCATTGCCGTCATCCACCATGCCGTGCTGGGCGGCCATGGCGGGCGAGTCGTGCAGGGTGGCGGCGTCGAAAGGCACTTTTTCGATTTTGGCGATGCTGTTAGAGATGTAGGCCACGCCCAGGCCCTCTGTCTGGTCCTTGTCCCGCCAGTTCTTGAAGAACTGCTTGAATAGCGGCGTCTCGCCCATCTCCGGCAGGATCTGCACCTGGGTGTGTTTGGGATAGCCCATCTTCTTGATGAAATCGTCCGCCGCCTTCATGGCTGCCTTTCGCTCCTCCATGTTGGCGTCTTTGCCTGAAGGGACGGGAAAACAGAGAGTTGGAAGCAAGAATAATCAACTAAAATGAGCGCAAGGGAGAAAGAATTATAGGATTTACTGAGTTGGACTCCCTAAAAATGTAAAATGAACAGTAATGTGCAGACAGGAGTGAAGATTTGTGTTTAGAAACAGTTAACAAGAATACTCTCCCTATTTTTGACAAGCTGACTGTGGGAGTGCATCATGTGACGGACTGGGAGAAGCAACAATATCCCATTCTTCCCATGGATGAAGTGTCAATATGGCATGAAGGCCAGAAAGACAACTGACATCAAGTCAATCTTTTGTCTATTCAAAGAAGCTGTGATGCAGAGGACAAAACCCTCCACTGTGGGAGATGTGGGTGGCTATCATGTTATCGATTAGATCAGTGACAGCGACTGAATTTGTGCCGGTTGGACTTTTATTGTGAGTTCATGTGCTATCGGATCGGATATATCGGAAAAACAAATTTCCTACTTGGAAATTTCACATGAACGCTCTCCAAAGACGGATACTAAGTTGGAAACTGAGAACATTTTGCTACCCGAGTTTCTGAATTATGACTCAACGGTGACTTTTAACCTTCTCAACAATGTGAAAAAATAAAGTTTTGTGAGTAAACCGTAAGAAAACACATACATATGCACCTTTATTGCAAGTTTGAAGTTAACCAGACAGCTAACATTTGTTTGAATGAAGTTAGTCTAATTAGCTTGTTAAGTTGTCTGTGTTTGTTTACTGTATGACTTCCGGCTTTTCCGACAAAACAGCACATGAAGGCAACGCTGTTTAGCAGCCGACTTGGAAGTCCTGGATGTTGGACCTTCCCAGCGGCACATGAACACACAGTTAGCTATACACACTCAGAGGCAGAGCTACTCTGGAGGAAGAAATAATCTCATTGGTTGAGTTAGACTTAATTGGGCGGAGCCAAACCACCTACCACAAGCCTACCACTCTTGCTACTAACTGAAAAAAATGCAATCTTACCATATAGGTTGGCTAGTTAGCCTATCTGACCTTCCAAATTCAAACTAGCCATACTAGCCTATAGCTATCTTGGTAAGCTAGTGAGCTGCTGACCTTCCAACACCATGAATGCCATGGTCATTAATGAATGAAAATAAGTAATTCAGCAGAAAGGTAGTGTATTCACATCCAAAAAACTATAACAGGTGCTTGGTATTAAACCATGAATTCATAAAAAGCAAGAAATACCCATTGAAGGCCAATAGAGTCTGGAATGTTGCTGCACCAAGGCAGCACCAGTGTGCAGGTATTTTCTTTTTTTATGAAAAGAAGTCCTTGCCATTTATATTTTTCATTGATATATTGATGAGATTGCTTTGTGCCCATTCAAGTTTGCAAGGTAGCTCAGAAAAATGGTGGTTCTTTGGCTCCACTCACTGAAGTTTAACTCAACCAGTAAGATTTACCTCTGCCTCCAGAGCAGCTCTGCCTCTGAGAAATGTTTAATAAACTAAAACTGATAAATTTATGAGTCTGATTGAACTAACCAGCCTCTCTTGATGCAAGACAGAATCCAGACACACAACACAGATGAGTAAAAGATCCTCGTCTAGACTGTCTGTCTGATATCTGAGCTTGCTTGATATTTCACACCCACCAGCCCTCTCCTGCCATGTCGATGATCCTGTATACATTTTTGTGGCAGTACTAGATCGGGTTATTTTTATTGTTAATGTTTTATTCATTATATTTAAAGTGCAGTGTTTATTTTTTTCTTTTATTATTTATTTGTTTGTTTAAATCCAGGGAAGAGTTATGCTGAGCATGCACACTGATCCAAACTCACATCGACGCAACAAGCTTGTCTGACTCCAGGGGGAGTTTCCTATTGATTGATGATGTAATTTTCTGATTAGCTGTATTGATCCTGAAGTCACATTGATTGAGATGTGTGATCGTCTATATCTATTGATCCCAAAGTTGCATTTGCGTGAGTGACAGTTCGTCGGACTCAGGAGAGTAATGCTGAAGCCGCATTAAGATGTGTGATGGTTCGTCAAATGGAGAGTGTCCTATTGATTAGTGATGTCATTTAAGCCCCTCCCCCTTTCCTGATTGGCTTTATTTTGATCATCTATATCCATTGATCCCCAAGTCACACAGAGATATGAAATTATTGTTAAAGCTGCTCTGATATGAGTGTTGGCTCGTCAGACTCAGGAGAGAGTTTCCTATTGATTGGTGATGTCATTAATGACACTCCCTCTTTCCTGATTGACTGTTTTTCATTGTCTATATCTATTGATCTCAAAGATGCATTTTGCATTAATGATAACTATGATGAACCCAGTATGCAGGACTTCACAGATAAATATACCTTTGTGCTATATGAATAAATTTAAGCACTAAAAATAATGTGAAGGGAGCAGGATGCATTGTGAAATGAAAATAGCATCTTATCATAAATTACATGTTATTTTTATTCTATTTGTTTCATAAAGCTTCATAAAGTTATATAAAGTTAATTATTATTATTATTATTCTTATTCTACAGTCAAATCAACCGTTGGCATTTGTGCAATATAACATTTTACAATTTTTTTCCACATATCCTTTAACAGTGGTGGCAATTTTCTAGCTATGATAGCACACTACTGCTAAATGAACATAAGGGGAATACTGCACTACCCGCTGTGACCTTGACTGACCTTTCCAGACGAAGATCTTGCCATCAGACCCATGGTCCAGAATGAAGCAGTCGCCGGACTCCAAGGCACTCTGGGAGAACGGGTTCTCTGCTGCCACCAGGGCGATGGTCATGTCTCCACTGCCATTGGACACCTGGCAGAGGGAAGAGAGAAGAGAGAAGAGACACTTGTGGATTTGAGAAATCAGTGGAACAACAGGCACTGAATCAGATGCAGCACTTCAGTGTGAATTAGTTTACCGACCGGCCATTTAGAGCAACAGGTTGCCCAGGTTGCTCTACTTTTCCTGTAGAACTAAGATATCAAGATTGCAAATATAAATCACCACAGTGACCTAACATTGTAAATATCAGCTGCAATAAAATCACTAGTTACTTAGTAATGGCCATGAAACAGAGCTGCCACGGAAAAATACAACACTTTATCTCTTTATTGATACGCATGGTAAACCCTTCAATAAAATTGTATTATATTAAGGAGATAAGCACTGTGATAGACAATGACAACATGCATGTGTGGGGTTTTCCCAGTTCTCTCACTTTGTAGAGTTTGGCCATCTTGCGGTTTGAGGCGTCAGCTTTGATGTCATCAGCGGCTCCTTCAGGCAGATCTGGTTTATCGCCGAGGACCTGAGAACAGAAGAATAAGAGTTTTGCATTAGCACTGATTTTAAGATATAAGTCCACTGCAGAAAAATACGAGACTTCAGGGCCCAAATAATTCACTGGTCTCACCTCTATCATCTTCTCTCTCTCCGCCCCTTCATCACAGACATAAACCCGGGCTCTCCCACTGCGCTCGTTGTCTCGTATGCCCTTGGCGACCTGAGTGGCCTTCAGCTTCTCAAAGCGGTTGCTCTGGGATCCACACCACTGGTAAATCTCCTGTAAAACAACAACAAGAGCAGATTGCAGATTAGGTTTTTGTGTTTCTCAAAATTAAGACCACATTTCCATTATCCCCATTGTTTCCTGTTGCAAAGAGGATGTTTCTATTCGCCCCCCCCCTTGGTGCATCACTCCATGTTTGTTTTGAAGAGCAAGAAAAAGGAGAAGAGCCGACTACAGCCCTTGATAACAGTGAATCTGCATTCCAACAAGGCCGGCTAACATGAAGTTGTGTAGTCGGAATAGTGGAAGTGGAATAAAGTTGTATGTTACTTGCAAAGTAAAACAGTTCCTCTTTTGTGCCATAAAGCGTTTTATGCCATAAAAAACCTTTTGTGCTGTAAAATGATGCAACAAATATCCAGTGAAATCTGGTGGCACACAATGTAAACTGCAGTGTAGCAGCTGCCAATCAGCAATGGTCTTGTTTGTTTACAGTAATTATACTAATGTGTCAAAATGAATGTGGTTAATATGTTTTACTGATCTTTAATACCCAATTTGTTAATGTAGTATCTATTTCATAGCATTTCTATTATCATGTATATCCAGTGATAATGATCTGCTATGAACTTCCTCATGCAAATTCAATATTGGCTGATAAGAAGAATGAACACATGCAATAACAGAATGGTTAGATTTGATAAATAATACTGTCCAACAATATCTATACTATCTCATATAATTTGTCTTTGTCCAACTCAAATTGCTGCACTAACACATATTATTATGTTTATCAGTCCAACTCACATCACCCAGGTCCAGAATGAAGCAGTCTCCCTGGTTGAAGCTGTCCCAGCTGACTGGCACCTCCGTTGCCCGGACGGCACGACGACCTTTGACCTGGAGCACCCGCTGCATAATCACCTCGTTGGTGACGACGTGCTTGAACCCAGACGCCACGCCCCCTTTCTAGAAGGTAAGAGGATTAAAATGAAATATCTGCCATTTCAGAGAAGTTGCACCTAGTTGAAAATCCCAAAATTAAAATATATGATGCTGCTTATGCTGCGGATAGTGGGAAACTTAAGTTCTTGTTTTGCAAAATGATAACACTTTTACAGACTGGATCGTCATATTTTAGAGATATTGAATTACGAAGTGCAGTTAATGATTTATTCCCCATAATGGTTATAGTGTTTTGGAAATGGACTCTTCAACATTACACATTTAAACATTTAAACTAAAGAAACATAGATAGGATGCCCAACTCCTATACAACAATTACTGTACATGATCCCAGATTTAAAATGTAAAACGAAGACAAATGCAGCTCACACAAGACCTCAGACCTTACCATGTATTTGATTCCGGACTTGAAGTAGCCCAGAAAGGCTTTGGACTCGTATCCCTGGACCTCGCGGTACTGGATGGGTTTCCCTCCCAGGTAGTCGTCCATCTGGACTGTGAAGATGGCCGCCGAGCCGCTCTCATCCTGGGTGCAGAAATCACCTGGACGAAAGAAGCCAAACACATACTCCATATCAGTTCGGTCCTCAGAGAGTTTACGCCTTACTTTCTCCTCAGTACCAGCTGCCCAGAGAGGCACATCTTCTGTCAGACAGGTCCTGTGTCTGAGCTCAGAGGACGAGATCAATAGCTGGGACAGTAGAGGAGGCGGGGTGAAAATCCCAATAGACACATGCAACATTATTCTATTTCTGGGCGCTCGCACTGGTTTGCTGGCACAATGGATGGTTACGTCAGATCCTGTTTATTGGTAAATGCTGTTTCCATGATCAATCCGCAGCTGACTAAAAGCATATAAAATCAATTCTATTAAAATAGACCCGACTCAGCTTCTTCCTCCCTGTCTGCTTTGAACCCTAGTCTTCATCCATTCTGCTGTGAACGAGATGATGCTTGCAAAAAACTAACTGCGGGGAAAAAGCATGCAAATTAGGGATGCAGTGATACCACTTCCTCTGCCAAAACCAATTCTGAGTAGGCCTACTAAGCTTAATGTATTGGCTGATCATACCCATTACTTTTACTAAACAATATAGACATAAACCTCATCCTTGTATGTGTAAAAAGGTAGAAAATCAATTCACTTTGCTTTGATTTCTGACATGTTGCATGTGGCTCTTGGTATCCAGACAAATATCTGATAACATTGTTGAAGGAGAAATCCGTCCTCAGATACTCTTGCACTGTTAGATATTGTGTGCAATACATTCCAGGAGTTATTTTGTGATGATGTTTTGTAATTTACTTTTTTGGTGAACCTACTTTCCCTCAACCTGCCTTGTTTACGTCTACTTCAGTTAGTGATATCCTACATTTCCCAGAATGCCTAACGACAGCCCCCAGAAAATGTGCTGGAACTCATTGCATCCAGCTGTTGGTTTCACACGCAGATGGAGAGAGCGATAGCAAGTTGTGCCCCTTACTGTGGCTGCATTGCATTCTGGTCTATTGAGGCTACTGTCTTCTACAATGGATTGAACACTGGTACAAAATGGTGGATCTACAAAGAAGCCCTTGCTCTTTGATTCTGAAACCAAACCTCACGTTTACCGCTGATGTTTTAGATATTTGAAAAATGTTTTCTGCTATCAAACTCCATTGTAGCCTGTAAAGCCAGATGACTCATTTGCGAGCTGATCACACTGCAAGGCATGTCTGCCCCCCCCCCCCTCAGTGATAGGAAGGTAGGAGTAAGGCGAGTCAGTCTACAAACTGGACAGTCCAATCACAGTTTTGGATGGTGGCGTTGGCTGTATACTAGAAGCCATATCTTCTATTATTTCAGAATTCAACGGCATAAATGCAATAAAAGAACAAATAATTGCGCTGAAGCCTTTTGTCAGAGGTGTTTTTGCTTTTCTTCCTACTGGATTTGGTGCATCAGACACAAATGCTAAATATTGCTCCTATGTGCTAAATTACATAACATTGTTTAGCAGCTAACCTTGTGATTCCATGACACTGAGCCTACATCATATGACTCATTGTTCTGATTTGTTTAAGCATTTAGCATAATGCAAGTCAGCAACACTCTTTAGTGTTCAAGTGTCTCAGTGGGATCAAATCACAAGACTCATCTGGCTGGCAAGGCTAAAATACACCAAGGAAAACAAGAAAAGTTAATAATAAAATACACTATAAAACAACAAAATGGAACAGGAATGCAAGCTACATCAGCCAATACCTGAGTTCAAGTATTTTAGGGTGGATTTTCCCTTTAATATCTGCACATTCATAATGGAAACGCTTAGTTCTCTGTGATAAAACAATAATCCAGCTGCACCGCACTCACCGAGCCAGAAGTGGAGGTCGTACTGCAGGTTCCCGGAGCGCTGCTTGATGGTGTTGAGGATGAGGTAGGCGTCTCCGGTGTAGAAACCGCCGTACAGATTCTGTGGAACCGGCACCAGGTCAAACTTCTCGATCCTCCACACCTGGAGGCCTGGCTGCTGCCCGGCCCGCTCGAACTCTGGGTGGTACGCTGCCATCCTGCCTGGGGGGGGGGAATCAGACACCGCTCACTTCGGATTTGCTCTTTTGTTTTTCTCACTCTGGTCTTGTGGCAACACACTTGGGATTTATGCTCAAAGTATTTAGTCAACTACTGTAGAGATAAGAAGAGTCAATCTGCGATAACCCCTTTAAGTCTCTGTGTTAAAACTCCCCATTTGTAAGGTGTTTGCTCAAGAAAACCCTCAAGCCACTCCCTGAGCCTGAGTTGTTGCCATGGATACGAAGATAAAGTTTAGGGTTATAGTTAGATATTAATGCAGCGTGCAGTGAGTCACTGGTGCCCTGAGCTCAGGGTGTTTCCTCCAGCGAGCAGGAAGGGGAAGTGCTGTGAGCCGTGACTCAGTCTGGGAACGGGAGCCTGAGCCGCCGTGGCAGACGACTGGATATTTATTATTATATAGCGAGGAAGACTCGTGTAGTACTAGGATTATAACACGTTCTGTCTGTGATCTACTGCTCTTTCTTTTTCAAACAAACCCACCTGCATACACTACCAGTCAAAAGTTTGGACACACCTGATTGAATGTTTTTCATTATCTTAAAGCCATTTTGAGCTAAAGGCTTATGCTTAAATGCTTGAAATTTGTTTCTTAGACAAATATAAATAGTGAAGTTGATCCTATGTATGAATTTCTTTCCAAAGCCTTTGCCTTTCCATCAAGGCAAAGGGCGGCTACTTTAAAGAATCTACAGATACATAGACATAGATATAGACAGTTTTGATTTTTTTTAACACTTTTTTGGTCACTGCATAATTCCATTTGTGCTATTTCATAGTTTTGATGTCTTTACTATTATTCTAAAATGTGGAAAATAGTAAAAATGAAGAAAAATGTGTGTGTCCAAATGTTTGACTGGTAGTGTACACACACACACACACACACACACACACACACACACACACACACACACACACACACTTCAGTCATATCTGACAGCATAAAAGACATGTGGCGCTGAATCAAGAGTTTCAAGTAGCTGTTGGAGCCGGATTGGATTACAACCCACTTGAGTTCTCTGTCTGGCATCTGTGGCTGTTTGAGATTTTTAAGATGCGAGTTGAGCATCGCGATAAAATCTATGTTACAACCATCTATACACTTTTTTTTTTTTTAGCTACAGTTAACAGTTACAGTAACAGTTAAAAGAAAAGCAGGAGCTGATTCAGTTTGTTCAGAGATCTCAGACAACTGACTTTAAAACAGCTGAGTATGTAGAGCCTTGTTTGCGTAAACGTGCCAGACTAGAGGAAGGAAGTTTCAAAATGAATGTCACTCTTCAGATTTTCTCAACTTCCACAGAGCAGACCATAACAGAGCAACGTAAAGCTGTTAGACCTATATCTACGTCTATGAGTATAGCCTGTTCTGTGTCATTCCCTTATATATTGTTTATTTATTTATTTATTTCCCCCCTCAGATGGACGAATAGGGATAGAGATAGGGATTCTCTGTGCAATTTCCTCAATAAATTATTAGACCTAAGTATTTACGATCAAAACTATAGTCTGTAGTTTTAGTCTATAGTAGTTTTTACAGCAGACTCCACACTGCACACCATGTATTAACTACCGCTGCTGTAAACATTCCAGAAAGAGTGTAAACAAACTCTCTGAAGTGAAGTAGTGTTCCCAAACAACAACACAGCCTCTCTAAACAGGGGCGCTGCTGCTACTGCGCATTTCTGTGCAATTATTCCTTTATTTTACTCATTTGTTTAATGACACGTTACTTGATCTCTGGTTATAAGACATTCAAAAACATCGGTGCTTCCTAGCTGCTATGAAAGCGGCATGTGTTGCAGCTGTTTATGAAGCTCCTCAGGTTCGGATATATTACAAAAGTGTTAGAAACTGGAGTTCATGCAGTTCAAGTGTTACCAAAAAAAAAACGGAATAAAGAATAGAGTACTCCACAGGAATGCATTATAGAGGGAGGCTGCTTCTCAATTTGCATGACTAACCATCCACATTTGAGCAAGAATCGGCCATTCTTCTAGACGGCAGGCTGCCCACAAACATGGCAAGAATCCGCTCCTGACCTTGGAAGGGGGAAGTGGCTCAGGATTCATGCAACCAGCACACGGTTGCATGAAAATGTGGGGTTCCTTTTCCCTCTGCTCTCGTCTTGAGCAACACCCCGACTCATTCCACGATACTTTTGCAACTATGGAATGTTGTAATTAAACATGGAGAATTATTGTTTACTCTTCAGTCTCCTGGTATGTGGTTTTAATGTTTGAAAGTCCACCACCAATATCTGATTTTTGTACGTGGGTCATTTTGGCTACAACCATTTTACAGGTCATCAAAGAGAAACATATGGATGAAGGAAGGTGGGGTTTTTTTTGAGGGTCTGCCAGCTACATGGAGTTTAACTGGAGTGACATGGAGTTTAGCCCGTCGCCAGGGGGCGGGGCGTTCAAGCAGCACTGCAGACATCATGTTCTGTTTTGCCCAATATCAAGTTCATAGAGCTGCAGGCTGGCCGTGAACTGTGACAAGCATGATCAAATAAACAACAATTTTCCATGTTTCTCCTGTTTATTATTTAGTGAGCAAAATGCACCTCGTCTATATTTCCAAACAGCACTCGCTTTTTTAAAGATGCTGCTTTACTTTCTGCTATTGTGCGCATTGCAGCAGAATCTGAATCAGAATCGTTTTGTTGGCCGAGTTTCCACACGAGGAGTTTGACCTGGTTCTTTGCTCTCAGTTCACGATAAAACAAACACAAATGGAGATAAAGCATTATCGTAAAGCTCCGGGAAACCGGAGACAGCAACAATCACTTTCTGCTTCACTGTCGATATGGAACTTTAGTGCATAGCTAGATCAAATCCCTATCTGCAATTGGTTGCTGCTTCAGCGCGTCACTGCTCATTTGCATAAAGTTAACCTCAGCTCAACTTTATCTCATCGCCAGCTATCACTGAAACTGAATGACTGCCGGCCGCTTTTGTAGCTCATGAATCTTTTGGTCTGAGCGCACGGTTAAGGCGAGGCAAGGCAAGGCAAGTTTATTTATATAGCACATTTCAGCAACAAGGTTAAGTCTACCTTCTTGATAGTGTTGGGGGCCAGATGCCGTCAGATGCCAAGTACAGTAGCTAGCGCGTAGATTTCTTGGATACAAATCTTTTGGACAGAGATATTCAACATTCTAAGGACATTAATGTGTCAAGGTGGCTCTCTGGGTCGTAGGCTATGCAGACATATAGACCTATACGATTTAAAATCTGGTTCATGCTTCACGCAGAAATGGACGGACCAGAGTGTGCGTGTTCAAATCAACGTAATTGTGGCCGAAACAATTGGATGCATTGGAGTCGCACGGGAGGTCATGCACCACCTGAAATTTGAAACGACGCAGATGATGATGATGCAGCGCCTCTGTCCAGGATTGGCTGAACGAAGAGGTACCGGGATTACTGTCTGATTCCGGAGGGGTTATTATTATTATTCTTTTATTTTTGATTAGGTACATGGAGAAGTCTTGAGAAGTGCAAGAAGCATGAATGCCAAGGTACACGGATGCCAAGTCTACCGCGCGTCTAACCACACAGGAAATATGAACCAGTAATAACAACTTTGTAACCCTACTTTGCAAACTTCTGGTAAGCATAGCCTTAACACACAGATGCCAATCACCAGATATGAAGTGGGAGCACAATGGGAGATAATAGTGTTAGACCGATGTATCAGTTTGCCAAGATGTCGGGACGATATTGGATATTGGCTCATACCATCCACCACTGATACGATGGAGGTTCCTCCCTTACCACAGATACATAAAAACAGTCTGTAAATCCTGCGATGAAATTTAATGTTCTTAGCAAATTTAATTTATTAATTTAATTGTTCCATTATGTTAATTCGTTCTTTATTTAGAGGCCTAATATATCACTGACTTTACCCTATACCATTGAATGCATGCGGTGGGTCACACAGACATAAGGAGCTGCTATACCATCTAAAATAATTTAATTAGTCTGGGTTTCTATTAAGAGTTTTAGTGTCACATGATGGTCTAAATGCTGTTTCAGAAGGTTCTTCCACAATGACAAGAATAACATTGTTGGGGAAACAATGAATACTTATTTTTGGGGGAGGAGCATGAAAAAGGTCAAATTTAAAGACTTTGAATATTGCCACAAAATAACGGCTATTCGCAAATTGAGACTAAAGCTTTCAAAGAACCATATCTATTGAACCCCAGGAGACAGAGCTGAGAGAAAAGGAGACACCATATGAGCCAGTTTGGTGACCATACTGTCTGCCATGCTGCTCTAGAGCAAATCCTTATAGAACATCCAATGTATATAAGTAGAGTGATACGTATTGTCTACTGTCCTTAGTCTGTAGGTAAGCTCATGTTATACTTGTATCAAATCAGTATGTACTGTAAAACTCTCTACACCAATGCCATTGGGAATAAAATCCTGTAAAATCACTGTACTTGGCAACTGAAGTGATTTTGATGTGGCAACTGACCTCCACTAGCACCCAAAAGAGATAAAAACTCCTCACTAACGTTGCTAACATCCCAAAGTATACCAAACACGTAGCATTGAAATTATTCAAATGTCAAAAATGCATAGATAAAATCTGTAAAAAGTGATATCTTCTACTAAAGTTGGACAGGCAATACATGGGAGATGCTGCCATATCCTCAAAACTGCTACTTCCTAAATGCCTGAGGAACCATCTAAACCGACTGTGGTGAGCAATGACAATGGCTTTATGTTCTCAAACAACTGGTAATAAATTACTTTCTGTTTGAGTTGATGTACGATACTCATTAACTGAAACTGACACACCCAATACACTAAAAAACAGCTTGCATCTAAGTTGAGTTGAGGCTCGTCATCGACATGGAAACATAATTTAAAACTGTTTACAGAGTTTTATGGATGTACAACTGTGCAACAAAGGACAGAAGAAAGAAACACAAACTTAAATTTGAAACCAAATTCCTGAAGCAATCGCTCGGCATATTAATGCCCAAAACCGGTCAGAGAAACAGGACACAACGTTATACCAGAATAGAGAGAAATTGGCTGCTGTCACAGGAAAAAGAAACTTGTTACTTCAGTTTTGATTCTCGTCTTTACTAAGTTTTACATTGTCTCTTATAGGTAGACAGTTGCACCCATGAAACTCATCCAATCCCCACGATACATTTTCAAAAATGTACTGTATGTCTAGCTGTCTATCTGAAAAATAAGGCTGCTTTTTTTTACAATTCCTGAAAAGTTGACTTGTTCAAGAGAAAATGTTTCCATCCGACAGCAGCACGATACCTTCACTCTGAAACATTTCAGTCGTGGAAAATCTCCCTTTTGTGTGACTTCCTATTCTGAAGATCTTAGTACCTGCTGTACTAAATATGATTGTCTTTGACTGTGATCTTCCCACTGATGGAGGGAAATGTTCTGTCTGTCTCTGTTTATCAAAGCAGTTACATCCCAGAGTTAGATTCCCGATAGTGTCAGTGACTTCATACAGCAAACATCTGAAGAGATATCCAGCATCTTAATAAACCCACACTTTCAACAATCAAAGCTAGTATTAAAACTTGTGGAAAGGTGAGAGGTTCCAGTGCAGCATTTTAAATGTATCTAGTAAGATAGTATGGCAGCTGGCTAGAAAACAACAGAACGACTGTTATTTCTTTGTAAAGTATATTATAAGGATGTACAGGTCTATTTTTTCAACGTCGACTAGTTGGTGGTTTGTCAAAACGATTAGCCGACTAGTCGGTCTCAAGATAGGCCTGTATTTAAATCAGGCTGTACTGTGGCTTAAGAAGTTTTGTGGCGATCTTAATAATGAAAAAGCATGAACAGTGTGTTTTTTGAGGCAGAATGCTTATCAAATTCTGCTTAAAATTAATTAAGGAAAAGGAGAAATATAAAGGATCTTCCTGGTCTATTTCTTCCTTTGTGCTCGTGTTGAACACGGACCTGCAGCCTCGGTCTAGTTTACAGTTTCTGCATGATGACATGTTTTAGATGAAACTTTAATGGGGCAGATTTAAGACAGATTTCCACAAGCTTTATAAAATTGGTGGGATTAGGCTAACTTTGGCGTCGTCACAAAAAAAGGATGAATAAACTAGCAAGCACTGCTGCATGCCAGCGTGTGCTGGTTCAAAACATAGATCTAGGTCTTATTGCTTTATATTAGTAGACATGAAAACACTAGTAACATAGTTTAAATATACTTTGACCTACTTTGATAATCAAAATAAACAATAGTTCAATGTCAATAGTTCGAGTTGACCAACTAATCGACTAGTCGACTATTCTGGCCCATCCCTCATATATTAAGTAGTTTTATACACATAAGACAGTTACTATGCAAATGCTTGTAGGACAAAAATCATTTGCAGACTAACAAATCAGGAGAGATCTTCAGTAACTCAGTAATGTTTCTGTTTCTGGGACATTCTGGGCAGCACCAGTCTGCTGCTGAGTGCTTACTCCAGGTTTGGCCAGTGACTCAAGAGGGGGAGGGGTGGTGATGGTGGGGGGGGGGGGGGGGGTGAGGGGGGTAGTTTGGTTGATTCAACACACAGCACAGCTTAGAGCGTAAATAGAACAGGTCACGTGACTACTGGTTAGCGCTTCATAGGCATGCTGGGAAAGCAGATGGTGTCTGCAGTCCACCCACCTCTGCAGAGCCGTAGAAACTCGGCAAGTTGCAGTCCTGCCCACTTATTAGGGGTCTTTGTCCTTCCCTCTCCTCCAAACCAACATGAAGTGAGTCGGTCATTCCAGGACTCTCAGCCTCAGATATTTCGACCCCCCACACCCACCCCTCCCCAGTTTAACAGCTCACTTTCTAGCTCAGTCTGGAAAGAGATATGGAAAGCTTTTTTTGGTGCAGGCCTTCATTTCAGAGGCCCGAGCGGAGGAATGATTCGCAAAACTTGATCCGCTGAACTGAGACGCACTGTGCAGAAAGCTACAGTCGAATTAAATGCTGTTAAAGAGCCGTTTGAGGCACTTCAATGTGTCTATTTGTGTGTTACTGTCCTGCCACTAAAATCAGACACATAATCAGGCGTCTCTGAAAAAAATCTTTGAGCTTTCTACCGTGTCCGTCCTAGGTTTCTCTCCAGTTCTGCTAAAAAAGAGATTCCTCAGTCGGAAAAGGGGATTCTTGGGTGACTCATGTTTTCCATGCATGCCTCTCTCATCTGCTGTGGGCCGTCCAGCTGCCCTCCGGCTCTCACAGGACCCGTCAGATGGCACTTTGCTTGGACTGTACACACTTAAATAGCCGCCCCTCTGCTTTACTTCCCTCTCATGTGTTTACACAATGTAAAACACGGAGAAGAGGAGGGTCAAAACGCTCTACTTTACAACATTGTAAACAATGGTTATTACAGGAACAGATGGTTATCAAAAGGAACAACCCACCCTAAATCACTTTAAAACTGTTAAAAAAGCAGCTATTGGCAATGTACCTTGCCTTTCGGGGGCCTGTTTTGTTGTTTGGTGGTGTGTTTTTCATATTCCCATGGATAACAGGCCAAATGTAGATGACATGAATCACACTGAGATATTTCCAGAGCAGCCACAATGGAGTTTGATGGCAGAAAAATTCTCAGCTGTCTCAAACATCAATGTCTGGCTTTGGTGATTCAAAGAGCGAGGGCTTCTTTCTAGGCCATTCTCACCATTTTGCACCGACATATAACAACATCATACAGGGAGAAACCCATCCTAGAAGAGACAGAGAGACCAATTTCTCCACAAAACAGCTGCCTCAGTAGACCAGAATGCAATGCAGCCGTATGACACGTTGCATTTTGAGCAAAAGGGGAGCACAACTCTCACTTTTTTCTCTCTCTCACTGGAAAAACTCTTGCTCTTACTATGCTATCACTGCCGCTATCCCTATCGTTATCGCTCTCTCCACCTAAATGTAAAACCCCCGGCTGAATGCAACATCTCTCGGGGTTGTCGAAAGGCATTCTGGGAAACGTAGGAAAATCAGTAAATGAAGTAGAAGTAGACGAAGAAGAAGAAGAACAAAAAAAATGAATTACTATATATCATCACAAAATATCTCTGGGAATGTACTGAACATCACAAATTGATGATATATAACAGTGTAAGAGGATCCGAAGGTGGATTTTTCCTTTAAACTCACTATATCAGCACTATAACCTGCTGTACTACTGAGAGAGTCAAAGTCAAACAAAAGATTAGTTTATATTTTCTTGGTTTCTGCTCTTTCCTTGTTTAAATTTATGGAGAATACCGTTCATATGCAAGTATCTTCCCCTTGCACACACACACACACACACACACGCATAAAGGCCAGGTTGTTTCAGGCTCCGTCCAACACAGTGGATCTGAAGTGGGGTGTCGGTGGATTAGGTGTCCCGTAATCTTTGGCCCTGTTACAGCTGAGCGACACAGCGCTTTCTGATTAGCTGACCAAACCAAAGGCCGCTCTATCTCTTCCTCTCTCTCTCTCTCTCTCTCACACACACACACACACACACACACATACGCACACACAGACAGACGCAGTCATACACATGCACAGACAGCCTTACAAATAACCACATGCAGGATGTTGAGACTCATGCAAACTTCCTTAGTGATTTCATGCATAGTCCCAGTATTTAGTTGTGTGTCTCCATGGAGACCGCAGATGTCCCTAAATAGATTTTAAAAACCCAGCTGTTGAGAAGTGAGAAGTTGCCTACACACTTCAGCTTTTACTCTTAAAACTACTGCTGAGCATTCCCAACATCTGATATTTTGTATTATACTGCAGCAAAACTACTGTAGGTTGTGGTAAATTATAGTTTTGATCAGTTTTATTAGTTTAGTGTCATACCAGGACAGCCCAAACTCAGTTTAACAGTGGAAAAAAATTACTCAAGCCCAATGGCCTGATGAAGTGGACCCATAGAGCATTTTTTTTTTGGTTTTCACCAGGTTTTCCACTGTCCATATATGGCATCATTTGCGTAGGATTTTGGCAAATAAAAGGCTGGCCTAGCATCCTTTTCAACAAGTTAGGAACAAAGAAACACCAGATATTGGGTTCACATAAATAACCCACTCCTTTACATAATTGCTATCTACAGCAGACAGAAAACAAAACATATTGCACAAAGGACTGAACAGATTTACACAGTATCTCCATTTTGTTCTATTTGCATGAAAAGATAGAGGCTAATTAAATAACGGTCCGTTTCATTGATTGGGTATCACATTACTGTGCTTCAATCTGTGCTACACGGCCTTTAACAAACTGCGTTTTTATTCACGGCGATGCGATTTTCTCCGCTTACCTAAATGCTGAATGTGGTTTGGACCGCGATGAGTGCTTTGCTGCTGCGGGGAGAGAGAGGCTTTGACTCGGCGGGGCAGAGTCACACAGATCGGCTGTTTATGCCTTTTGGTCCGGGCAACTCCCCGTTACGACACTCCCCCGGTCTGCCTGCCGCAGGAGGGACACACACACATACACACACACACACACACACACACACACACGTACACGCACACTCACGCTCTCTCTCTCTCTCTCTCTCTCTCTCTCTCTCTCTCTCTCTCTCTCTTTCTAGCCTCAGTCTGTCTCTCTCGCCATTTATCTATCTATCTATCTATCTATCTATCTATCTATCTATCTATCTACCTATCCTATATACACGTGCACGCGCGCGCACACACGCACAGAGCGCACGCAGCCACATCTCTGATTTCAGGGAGACTCACTATAACAAAGGCTCTATGTGAAACTATTTCTAACATGGAAGGCTTACGGGTTCTGTTACATGGGGCAACGCTTGACTCATTCAATACTGAGTCAGTGTGATTTACACTGCTGAACTATTGCCAATGCAAAACCACCACCAATGCAAAAAAAAAAAGTTGTTTGCATTGTTGATTTGTTTACTTTAATAATTATAAAAGGCATATGTGTCCACACTTCCGGCCTCTATCAATATATGACGTCATAAATATCGTCAGCAGCAGGACCTGCTGCTGGAACAACACTGCCCCTGTCTGGTGCTGGTGCAGCACTGGGTGGCTCTGATTGCTGATGCAAACAGACTATCCAACACGCATGTGTGCCCACTATTGACAGAGAAAAAAGGGAAGATGCTGGCTGCGCTCAGATGAAATAGGAAAAATAGGAAAGTAATTGTGCATGCTGCAAATAAAAGGCTTGGACAAAAAAAAGTCTAGTTCAAAAAAACGAATTTATTGCAAAAGTGCCCAACTGTAAGGTGCAAGTGAAAAAAGAAGAATATATAGAAAAGAGCTGGGAACAAACGTTTCAGCTACATGTTTTCATCAGAGCTCTGCCCACCATTAACAAACATTCATTTAATCTGGTGAGGTGATTTTTTTTGGAGGCTACATTTTGCCAAGGGTCAAAATAATCTCCCCCATAATACATGCTCCCTGTATTTTAGGTGGGCTCCCTAGGTTTTTGTGTCAGTTTTTCCTTGTTCTCATTGAAGGTCTAGTGTTCAAGGTTGTCGTTTTCATTTATTGTTTCATAATGTGGGTGTTGTGAAGCCCTTTGAGACTGTAACAGTGTTAAGGGGTATACAAATGGGGTAAAAATAAAAAAGATTTGGCATGACTATGTGACAGAAAGAATAAGACAAAAAGTTAGCAGTGGGATAAGTAACATACTGTTGTGTTCAACCAAATTGTGATGCGCAATTTCCCCTGAAGGATGTCAAAATATATCAGTTGTCAAGCCCAAGTTTCTGAAAATATGATTCAGCTAAGATAATGAAAGGCGGTGAAAAATGTATTTCTCGTCACAGTTCTCACAGTGTGTGTGTGCACAGAAACACACTTGAGTTGGGGAGAGGATCCACTATCTATGGCATCTTGGTTTGATGTTCATGTGCAAAATTAACACATTTTATTTTACTTTTGACCAGCTTATAATAATTTATAACACTCGCTCCTAATTCCTAAATCATTATACAGTTATAACTATCAAGTGATTGCAATTGCCAAATTCTTAGTTGTGTATTATTATATTATTGTATTATTTACTGTATGCATATGAATGAAATGTATAGTTGGCATTTTTCCAACCACTTGGCATGATATAAACATAAATATATCTTTAGTGTTTTTTTTAAATTTTGTATCTGTGCCTTCTGCTGTGCATTAGTTGGTATGTTGGTGTGTTGTTTTTATTTGCCTTGAGACACTGTCCAAAAATTACCAAAGTTAGGGTGAAAGGCACACAGAGCTTATAGTGTATTGACTTTGTAAGAAAAGAATTGATAGGATATCTTTGTTTTGACATGTTTTCTAGCACCTAAAGATGAAGGATTTTTCTTTTAGAGGTCTGACTTTAAGCTTTAGGGAACTCTGCCTTTACAAGAGCATTGTCAGAAGCTGCACTGTCAGAAGCTGGATAATGTGGAGACAAGGCCATCTGTAGCAACTTTACACAGCAAAATTCCTGTTGGAAGTCATTGAACACTCCCTGGTGGATCTGTTTGATGATCTTTTTTTTAGATCCTTGGGGCCGGCCTCAAATAGTGCAATCTTCAGCTCTAATGGCTCCGGCGCAGGTGCTAGTCGCAGATGGTGACTTCTGCAGATTTTCAGTTGACTCAGACAAAGCAGTAACCATGGAGAAAATGTCTTTGACTTGGCTGTCTGTCAGACTGGTGCAGGTCTATCATAGTGTGTCCTCCATTATCACAGATACACCAATAATGAATATGGTTTCACCGTGTTTTGATGGTTCCTCGGATGTTATTAGCATTGTCCTTTGGTTTTAGGTTGCTTGGTCGACGCAAACAGCTCTTCATCTTATACAGGAACCTTTTTTAAAAATGGTTAACTGCCACATCGAGGTACACCGGTGCAAGAGACAGAGCCGCTGACAGACATCACAGGGGCTTTGGACTGCAGAACGGGGGTCTGGATGATGTGACAGATGTGACATCCTGGACCCTCTGAGAAATCTCTCCAACAGTCATCTGGGTACGGTTTCTGGCATCCATCACGGCTTTGACGTCCATGCTGCTGAACGTCAAGAATATAAGACGGTGACAACTGGAGAAATGAAGCTAACAGTGCTGCCAAGGAGGAGATCCTCAGTCTTGCAATACTGCTTCAGCCTGAAACCTTTAAAAGAACCAATCAACTGATATGCTTATTATATTATTTCTCAGTGGTTCCTTAGTACTGTAGTTGTTTATATTATATAGTGCTATAAATACACATGGAGGGCGCAGTTAAGAACTGCTAGAAGTTAAGAAAAACATGCTAGAGGAGCAAACTGTGGGTTTTTAGATTGGTAAAGATCCAGTGCAATGATTTCAACTCAGTCAGGAAAAGTCTGATATTAATATCTAACACAATGAGCATCATTTTAGTTTTAGTTTTCGTTGGTTAGATGGTACAAAGCTTGTAGTACTGAGTGAGAGCCGAACCTTCATGTTCATATTTCTACCTTTGGGAACAAATATCCAGAGTTGGAACTTCAGCATCCAGCAACAATGGAGGCACAGAGATTTTGGCTAGTTTGGAAAGTATGGGACACCTCATTAACTATGCATGCTGTTGACCAATCAGAGCATTGAGGTAGGTGACATCATTTACACCAAGAAGTAGATTGGAATTCTGTTTGTTTTTCAAAGGGCGTTAGTCAAATTTCCACAATGTTGACATTTATAATAATCTGGGTAACAGATCCTTTGTTAAATTATATCATGACATTGAGAAATGCAATTCTTATTGCACTGGAGCTTTAAACATATTTTGTGTTTTTGTTAACCTGTCTTGTTGATAGTTGTACTATACAAATGATACTGATACGACTAGTACTACTACTACTACTATTATTAATTATAATAATATTAATTCCAGCATTTTCAGTATTGTAAATGCTCTATATTGAATTGTGGATGTAATCCACATTTGGAATATTAAATCCCAACACTTTGTGATTTTTTTGGGTGTTGAAGCTGCAGACAGACACCAAGGAACTGTAGGCTCCATCTTAGAGCAGGAGAGTGGCTAAGAGATGAAATGATATAATGCTGAGGTCTTGGTAGCTTTTCACAAAATGGCTATTTCATTTTATTTTTTTACTATCTTATAATATTGGAGAAGAGCAGATTGATTCTCTATGATTGCAGGGAAATGTAGCCATAGAAACCTTTCATCAGACACAAAGTGAATTATTTTCTTACAAAGGAAAGCCCTAACTGGCCTTTATGAATGAGGAAAGACAGTGTGAGGTTAAAAAATATCTAGGCTACAAAAGACATGTAGACTTTGATATTGAATTCTTAAGAAGCAGTCTTGAAAACAAAAACAAAACAAAATGGAGGATATGCATTGTGGATACAAGGCTCAAACAACAACGGGGAATGTCTTTGAATGTACCAAACAAATAAGGAATATCACACAGATTTGACAGTGCCATCTGACAGATTTCTCCATTGTTTATACAAAAATATTATTAATTCTGGGTATACATTAACATGCAAAGATTATGGGTACATGTGCCCATTGAGAAAGAAACTGATATAGTACATAAACACACACACAAACAAGCATAAAACAAAATAAAACAAACAACACTCACATCGATAGCCTCCAACGCCTCCTAGAGCACACAAACACTCTCCAGGTCAATTCTCTGAGGTGTTGATGATCCGCAGCCGAGGGCCTGTTGGGTGTTTTGGACCGATGCCCACAAACATCAAGCATCAAGGAAACAGATGCTGCTGATTGGTTCGGCCTTTGTCTCTTTATCCTCATGATTTTCATCACCAGCCAATTAAGTCTGACAGAATCCAATGAGCCACTGCTATTATGAATCATTAACAGTATGAATTAACACATTTCAACACTTCATTATAAACCAGAAGGCAGACTTTGGCAGCTGGTTATAATTGCAGTTTACCAATGGTGGTTTATTTACCAGATGAGAAAGGTAATACAAGGCATAACAGAATATTTAGACAATCACAGGAAAGTAATTGAAAGTAAATTTAGCATGAATTTCCCTGGCTGACACTGTCCTGATCAGGTAAACCCACCTATCCATGCTGGTTAAAGAAAAAACACTGGAGGAAAAATTCTCCTTCAATGTGAGATCCTTGGACAAACATAAAAAAAACTATTAAATAATGGTTACTTATCTTTGGAAATTATAATAACACAATCTTAATTCAGACTGTAACTGGAATAAATTCCCTGCAATTTTAGCCTATAGGCTAATGCATAGATTATGGAGACAAAGTGTAGTCAGATTGTGTTGCTGAATCTGAATAATTCAGGCATGATTTACAGCAATTATTCAGTCATTTCCAGGGATGTAGTGGAGGGTAAACCCTCCTAAACCTTCTAATTTCTGGAATAGTTAACCAACATTTTCAAGCTGACATAAATGCTTATAATGTAAATTCATAGTAGGCCCACAGGCTACATTATAGCAAATAGTAGCCTATCAAACGGATTTAGTTTATATGAAGACACAGTCGTTTAAGGAAAAAATTATCAATTAACGCTTTTCTGAGAATAAAAATGATTTTTGTTTATATCGGTGGTTGTTTTCCTTATTATGATCAACGACTGCAGTTTATCCATCTTTTTATTTGCTGCTGCAACAGTGGTAATAACAGATTGTACTGTAACTGTAGTAGATTATATTGTAAAATTCCCCTTTCTAACCACAAGTCTGGCACATGGGGTAAAAAGTGTATTTCTTTGACCAGCCTTACAAAACAGATAGCCTAACAGAGAGGTGATGCAGTCCTATGTCACCGATAGCTGCCAGCCGGAGACTTTGCACTGCAATTGCGCGACAATCTCTCCTAATGAAAATATGAAATACACCAAAGCAGTATGCAGCCTACCTTGTTGTCCATGTGGCCGGCCAAGTTCATTGTTACTTTGAGGAGGGTAGTCTGGTCTCTGGGGCGCATCTGTTGGCCAACTGACCGCACGCGCCGCAAACAAGCTTTTATATGGGCGACGAGATCCTACGTCATGCAGCCTCTTTTCCAGCCGACAGTGATGCAGGGAGGAAAACACACTCAGCCCCTGTCAAAACCTGATCACCCATCAGCACTGATAACATAATCAGTCACGATGAAAGCTCCGATGCGAAGTAATATGTTTTTCTGCTGTGACACGATGAGGATAAAACCATCTGATGAAAAAGCCTTCTGACAAAAACTGACTGGTAACACTTTACAATAAGGGTCACTAAGTTAAGGGTTAGTGAATGCTTAACAAGCATTAATTAACAGTTAACTAATGTGTCTGGTAATCATTTACTAATGGTGTTCATGTTAACTAAGGTATTCATTTATACATTATTTAATAGTCATCTTTATAAACTATTAAAGAATTTATAAATGAATACCTTAGTGAACACCATTAGTAAATTGCACATTAGTTAACTGTTAATTAAGGGTAAGTTAATGCTTATTAAGCAGTAACTAACCCTTATTAAGCATTAACTAACCCTTATTAAGCATTAACTAACCCCTAACTTAGTGACATTTATTGTAAAGTGTTACCAACTGACTCAGACTTATTAGGCTATTATCATTATTAATTGTATTATTATTATTATTATTGTTATTGTTGTTGTTATCATTATTACTACTAAGTAGTAATAGTAGTAGACTAGCAGTAAAACAGTCCTCCTAATAGTCGTAGCAGTCATAGTAGTAGCAGTAATAGTAGTACTAGTAGTAGCATAGTAAGTAGTAGTAGTTATAGCAGTAGTAGTAATAGCAGTAGGCTAATAGTAGTAGTAGTAGTAGTAGTAGCGGTAGTAGCAGCAGTAATAGTAATAGTGATAGTAGTTATAGTAGTATAGCAGTAGTAATAATAATAGTAGTAGAAGTAGTAGTAGTTGTAGTGGTGGCAGGAGTTGTAGTTGAAACAGTAGTACTAGTAGTAGTAGTAGTAGGCCTAGTAGTAGTAGCTGCAGTAATAGTACCCTAGTAGTTGTAGCAGCAGCAGCAGCAGCAGCAGTAGTAGTTTCAGTTGTGGTAGTAGGCTTAGTTGTATAATTGATTGTTTCTGGCAAAGAATTAGAGCAGTAGAGAGCAGTAGCATAAGTTTATATCAGTACTTTTATTAATTACCCACTGAGCCAGTAATATCATTTTGCAGGATGACTCTCCCTGACATTCACTGCCACAAAGCCACACAGATACTGACCAAGAGAGACAGACAGACAGACATGCACAATTTCTTCTTCTTCTTCTTCTTCTTCTTCTTCTTCATGATTATTATTATTAGTAGTAGAAGTAGTATCATCATCATCATTATTATAGTTGTAGTATTAGTAGTATTAGTAGTAACATTAGTATTATAAAGTATACACAGTTAATATTCTAATTTCTAGTGGATATATACTGTATGTATTACACTGCCTTACTGATGCAAATTTAAAACAAAGAGAAACTACTGATTACTTCACTCATTTTGAGCAGCATAAAAATACACAATATTCCAACTTTAAACACAGAATACAAACCAGGCAACAAAAGCAGAGCCAGCACACTGAAAGCTGGTGGCTGAGAACAAATTTACGACACAAATACATAGTTGTCCTTTGTCTGATGAAGAGCGCTGGACTCTGAACATCACCTGTCAAAGGAGTGAATACATTTATAAACCCTGGGAGCAGCTTTCAGTGTGCAGACTCTACTTTTGTTCCCTACTTTAATCATTTCAAATTAAACCCAGCTATGCCTCAGCTCTCAGCTAGTGTCAGTAGCACATTACATAGAAACATATGAAAGTCTTACCAGAGCAACACTGCCCCTGTCTGGTGTTACTGTGACACTGACTGCTGACAGGCTCTTCCTAAAGAGTTCATAAACCAAGCAATGCATCCAACATGCTCCTGTGCACAAGATTAAGCAAATACATTAATTTAAGGTAATTGTTTCCTAAACTAAATCCCTTCAAGTCCAGGACATCATGCCCCATAAAATATAGAAATTAAGGTTTTTACTACCACTGCCATAATCAATGTTTTGGAGTAACAGATTACATGTATTCTCAGTAATACAAATACAGAAATGGTAAAACTGTAATTAAAACTGATAGTTTAAAAAACAAACAAACAAACATGTTATTACATGCTGATTGCTATGAAATATTTTTGATGAGAAAGAAATTTAGATAATGTAAAGATGATAATAACACAATTCATATCACAATGTGTTCAATGAATATTGTAGGTATAAGTAAACCAAAAGTACCTAAAAGTAGTTATGATAGTATCCCAGTAGAATCTATCACCATCCATGGTTAAATGTTTAGCAGGTAATCTGTAATAGATTATTATTATATAATTGGATATTGCAAGTAACCTTCCTAATCTGGTTTACATTACACATTACACTGCTGATGTGTCTTGTCTTCAATGTCACATCACTGATACATCTAAAGTAATAAAGTAATAAAGAATGTGTTTCTGTCAAACACTCACTGTATTGCAAGGTATCTTACTGAGTATCTCATAATCAAAACAAAAGCTTTTCTGTCTTATCGTGAATGAGATGTGATGTTTGCTGTATGTGTAGCCTATTCTAAATCCCAGCTGGATATTAGTGCATGTACGGTAAACACACCCAGTGAGTTATGGTTGTTATGAGTGCTGTCCCTATTAATAAATTGCCAATAGACAAAATATCAAATGTCATGTTGTACTTTAATTTTTAATTGTGCCTATAATCAATTTCTGAATACAGGATAATGAGAATAAAATGAACTGACCCAACATTGACCCCATGTCCTGTCATCCCAAATTAACACACATTTTCTAGGTGAGGTGGCCCTCTAGTGGACCAAAGAGGAAAAAGCAGTTTGGCCTGTATTTATCCCTACCAGACACTGCAGTCAGACTCCCTGCTTTGTTCTTATGTCTCCCACTGCTAAGGAGATGGTGCTTTACATATATATGGCATAGTTTGACTTCAATATGAGACAGTGGACTATGCAAGAAGTTAGAGGAGGTTACAAGCTGTGCTGCTGACCTAAATTATGAGGAAATTTGACCTGATGAATGAGAAAAAATATCAACTGTAAATCACATTTTTATAAAAAAAAATATCACATATATATAATATATCTATGTGATTCTCTTGAGATAATAAAAAGCTGTGGAGTAAATATTTTTCTCTTTTGCACAGTTCTTGCTGTCACATTCCCTCTCTTACCTCTTCTTTATTGTCTATGCACCATTAACCATTATTTATGTTAATAAGCAGTTCCAAAGAATTAAGATATTTCTTGCACTGGGAATGTTTTTTCTGGTGTTCAAGCAAAAACCAACACAAACTCTCTGAATCCCTTGTCAATACACATCACAGATATATATCTAGAGCAACATGCTGCACCAGGGCAGCTGAAAAACATTTGTATTCTCCCCATATAGAAACAAAATGATAACAAAAGGCTTATGCCAATCACAAGTTCCAGGAAACATTTTTATAATTGAATTAATCTCATTGATTAGTTTACATCAAGCAATTACTGACATTAGGAGCTGTAATTGATGGAGACAGTGAAGGTTTTGGACAAGGCTCCGGACATGGATGAAAACACCCTGACAATGAGGGCTTGCTTGCGTGCCTTTGTGTCAGACAGACAGACAGACAGACAGACAGGGAGACAGGCAGACAGGCAGACAGGCAGGCAGGCAGGCAGACAGGCAGACAGGCAGGCAGGCAGGCAGACTGACAGACAGACAGGCAGACTGACAGATAGACAGACAGGCAGGCAGGCAGGCAGACTGACAGACAGACAGGCAGACTGACAGATAGACAGACAGGCAGGCAGGCAGACAGACAGACAGGCAGACAGACAGACAGACAGGCAGACTGACAGATAGACAGACAGGCAGGCAGGCAGGCAGAGTGACAGACAGACAGGCAGACTGACAGATAGACAGACAGGCAGGCAGGCAGGCAGGCAGGCAGACGGACAGACAGACAGACGGACGGACGGACAGACAGACAGACAGGCAGGCAGGCAGGCAGGCAGGCAGGCAGACTGACAGACAGACAGACAGACAGGCAGACTGACAGATAGACAGACAGACAGGCAGGCAGGCAGGCAGGCAGGCAGACTGACAAACAGACAGGCAGACTGACAGATAGACAGACAGGCAGGCAGGCAGGCAGGCAGGCAGGCAGGCAGACTGACAGACAGACAGGCAGACAGACAGACAGGCAGGCAGGCAGGCAGGCAGGCAGGCAGACTGACAGACAGACAGACAGACAGGCAGACTGACAGATAGACAGACAGACAGGCAGGCAGGCAGGCAGGCAGGCAGGCAGACTGACAGACAGACAGGCAGACTGATAGATAGACAGACAGGCAGGCAGGCAGGCAGGCAGACGGACAGACAGACGGACGGATGGACAGACGGACAGACGGACAGACAGACAGACAGACGGACAGACAGACAGACGGACAGACAGACAGACAGACAGACGGACAGACAGACAGACAGGTTCCCAGTCACACAAGCTGCCTTCAGTCTGCCAGGAAGTCCAGTATCCACCCATAGATTAGAGAGCAACAGTCAGCTGGGACAGTTTTCCATGTGTAGAAGTAGACATGTCTGGTGTAAATTGTCATTGCCAAGTATCTATCTATCTATCTATCTATCTATCTATCTATCTATCTATCTATCTATCTATCTATCTATCTATCTATCTATATATCTATCTATCTATTATCTATCTATCTATCTATCTATCTATCTATCTATCTATCTATCTATCTATCTATCTATTATCTATCTGCTTTTATGACTTTATGAGATTGCATTTTACATTAACTAATCTTTGTTAATGTTGTTATCCATGTGTAATTCATGTTACTTAATACCTTAGTTAATATTAGTTAATGAACACTTAATGCAAAGTGTTAATGTTTTTTTGTGCTGTCTGTGATGAGGGGGCAGGTGCTGGTCTGATCCAGGCTGACTGATCTGGGGTTGACCCTGTCGTTCAAAACGTCAATTAAAGGAGCTGAAATCATTGGCAGGTGAAGTGTGTCAGAGGAAAGCCTGAGAGAGTGTTTTCTGTTAGCTCCTGAGTGAGTGAACTGACAGCCACACTGGGCCTTCACTAGCGACCAGGTTCTCTAATTACAAGTGACGGGAACTCTCTGGTTCTTTTCAGTGAGTCTGATCCTTTGGCTCCCAAACGACTCTTTGTTCAATAATATCTATTTTTGTCAAAATCAGTTTTGTCTGCGATATTTTGACTTAGTGTTTGTGCACACCCATCACTTAAATTTGTAGTGGAATGTTACTGTGTACCCTAAAACAGTGAGGCATTACACACATGCGTTGAAAGTAGGGCATTTTTAATGTATTTGCTGTAATCATTAAAGTCAACCATTCAACTTTTCAATCAAATAACAATCTTAAAGTGGAACACAATATGCATCAAAACATGTAATACATTGAAATATTGCATGGTCATTTTTTTTTATCTAATATGTGGCAATAATGAGAATCCTAGCTGTATAACAAAATGAATTATAATATGGCTATTTAATAATTCCTCAACATTATACAGAGAATTATATTAAGGTTTAGTTTGTTTGATAGGTTAAATAAGAAATATTTTTGCTTATGTTCAGTGCATGACGATCATGACGAAAATGTGTGCATTGATTGATTATTAATCCATTCTGAAATTATTTTTGCATCATAGGCTACAGTTGGTGGATGAGAACACAACACAAGCCTAATAACACTTCAGTGCAATTTATTCAGTGTTAAGACCATGCAGGCTACATCACAAAAGATGGAGTTAGTTACTCTCTTACTCGCTCTCAGCTGCACGCACACACACACACACACACACACACACACACACACACACACACAAGAGGGAGACATCTCATTGGTGTCCTCCAGAGCGCCGTCCTAGGTCCCCCAAATCTTCTCTTTCTGAACTTGGTCATTTGGCCCTGTCTAACATATCACATCTCCTCCTGCCTTTGCTATATCGATGACACTGAGCTCTACTTCTCTTTATCATTGTCTCACACTCAGGTTGAACTGCCCGTCTGTTTGCCTCGCTGACATCCCCCCAGGTGGATGTCTGCCCACCAACTCAATCTCAAACTCAACAAGACCGGGCTGCACTTTTCTCCACAGAAAATCTTGCCCTCTACACCATTGATTCTCAGCCTTTTTCATATCAAGAACTCCTAATTTAGTTGATTAAGATTTTGTCTCTCTGACCCAAATCTAAGAATATTTTTACTGTTTGATATGATTTTGTCCAGAATTCTATTACTATCTGTATAGAAGAGAGATAACAGTGAAACTATGATCAAAATTGTCATTCGTCTACATTCTGTAATTGTGTTAACTTCTTGTACATGAAATAATAGTGAGGTTTAACAATTCATCAATTTGCTGGGGACCCCCTGGATCTCCCTCAAGGACCCCTGGGGAGAACCACTGCTCTACACATCCATCCAATCAGACCCTTCTTCACCAGGGTCTCTGCCCACCTTCTTGTTCAAGCATTAGTCATCTTCCATCTCGACATTGAAACTCCCTCTTAGATCGCTCTTCCCGAGACACTTCAGCCCCTACGGTTCATCCAGATCGCCGCAGCCCACATTGTCTTCAACCTCCCCAAAGTCTCCCATGGCTCTTATCAAATTCAAAACCCCTGTTGCTGACGTAAAAAGACCGCGAAAGGATCTGCACCTCCGTACCTCCAGGTCATATTCAGCCCCACAGGACAGCCCACGCTCTTCGTTCTGCCACTACCGGCGATTTAGCTCTAAAGATTTCTGCTCTGTCCTTTATCATTCGCTCTACCCAGCCTCGACTCCTCTCCCATCTGGCTGCCCAACGGTGGAGTGACACTCCATTCGGAACAGCTGAGTCACTCTCCATCTTCCATCATAGGAGGATAACTCATCTCTTCAATTCAATCTCACACAATCACCCTCTTCCCACTGAATGATATCCCCTCTTCTCTACTCACTGTTATTCTCCTCAAAACTCCCTTCTGTCTCTCAGCGTAGGTCTTTTAAAATTACTTTTCCTGCCACTTTATTCTTACATGATTGTTATATGGTCACAGGGATATTGTAAGTATGCTAAGGCCTTTACCTTTGCACTCCTTACTAAGCATAGTGTATTAATTTTAAGCATCTATCTATCTATCTATCTATCTATCTATCTATCTATCTATCTATCTATCTAGCCTATAGTGCAACAAAGTGGAATGACTACATGATGATGATGATGACAATTCTTCTTCATCTTCTTTTTCTTCTTCATCTTCTTATTGGTTCAATGGATTCTCATGGATCGGAGTATTTTTAGCCTTGATGGGAAAAGGTTGACAAACAAGATGCAGCTTTACTGATGCCCTACAGAAAAAAAGGGGTATGAGTTACATACATCGAAATTTATATTAAGAAATTGAGTACACATAGATTTTAATTATGCTATTACATGACAGGAGATATGGTGTAATAGTATGTTGTCATATTGTTTTTAGTATTCAATGTTTATGTTCATATTTAGATGTTTATATGTGTTTATATGCCCATAGTGAGCACTTGACTTGATTGTCTAATTTCAATTCACTAATAAAGAAGGTGGTTAACTGGACTTGGAACCATTTTTTCCCAATTGCATAACATGCTTTATACCAACAACAAAACCTACGAACTAAACAGTCATCCTTATGCATCCTCTCCTCCTCCCATCTTCTAATGAAGAAATTCAGTGAAATTGAACTAATCCACATTTTTGCTGAGGACCTCTAGAAGCTCCTCGAGGACCGCTGGTGGTCCCTGGATGCTGCTTTGGGGACCACTGCCTTCTAAGTTAAGACATCTTGGGGAAAATAGGGGCACCTGGGTACCTTCAGCAAAAATTGTCCCTGCTCCACCATCTGCACTGCGTTGATTTCTGGCACATGTAACCTTCTCTGGGGATGTAGTGGAGGCTAAACTCACCTAAAATCAGTTTACCAACCTTACTCAGTTTACTCACCTGCTGACATAAATATTTTTGACATAAATTCAAAGCATACATCACAGGACTACTAAGTATTATCAAACTATTATATGAAGATAGTGTTTTCCTACTAAAAGGTAATACATTAATGGGTTTTTTTTTTTTTTTCGAAAATGCAATTGAGTTTTGTTTACATTGGTGGTCGTTTGCCTTATCACCAACTTGAGGTCATATACTGATTTAACACGACATGCATGTGCTGATGATTAAACTGATTCTTATTCTGATTAAGGTATTTTTAACTGAATGTGTCTGTGATGTGTTTGCGTGTTTCATGTGCATGTTTGGGTGCGTTTATGTGTGTGCGTGCGCGCGCATTATAAAAGCCCATTGCTTCACGTGCGGGAGGACTCGAGTAGGGAAGAAGTGACTTGTGTCGGATGAGAGAGCGCGATAGAAGAAGAAGAAGTAGCCGGCTAGAGAGAGGAGAGGAGAGAGGGGAGAGAGGGGAAGAGCAGAGTGGAAAAATAACTACCAACGTTAATATCGCTCGCAGCAGCATCGAGGGTCGCACAGTCTGGGATCAAAGATTCAGCGAAGAAAAGTTCAAATCCAACGAACCGACGCGTGGGAGTGGGAATCAAGATCGTGACTGACTGAGACAAGCCCCTCTCTCGCCATGGCAGGTAACTGAAAACGGGGCGAATGCAATCTAACCATTAAAAAAATAAAACAACATTACCAACAAGTCGGTACCTTAGGACATAAGTCTGCAATTTACCGTATTATCTCTGCCTAATAGTTGCCATTACCAATATCGGTTGAAAGATTCGCTAACATAGGGAGTAGCAGTTTAGCTAACGGTAGCTAACGTTAACTAAGTTAGCCTAGCTAGCCACCAAACTCCGGCCGTGTCATCACCCATCCGGCCTGCTTTATGGGCTAAAGCTAGCTAGCCAGCCACCGCTAGCAAACGGTAGCTATTTACCATTATCACCGACCCGGGACTAGTCTTGTAAGCTAACTGTGCAGGCGGTGTTAGCCAGTTATATTAACAGTATCAGTGACAGTGTTTTTTAATATACCGGCTGCTTCCATGACTTGTGCACGGAACTCCCAAACCCCCCACTTAAGTTATCTGGTCAGCTGATTTTCTTTTTAAGGAGATAGCATATCGTTTTCCAGTTCAATGCACAAGTTTCTGAAACATGCCATGACTTGACAAGCCAAGCTAGCTAACATTAGCTCAAACTTTGACATTGCACACATGCAAGCTAGCTCGCCAGGCCTGTTGTTGGCTGAGCAAGCTGTATAACGTACGATTTTTGACCTAACGTTAAACAGACTGAAAACTCAGAGAGACAATGTTGGGGACAAAAAACCCTGGTGTGCAACACTACCCCCCCCCCCCCTCCCTACAAGACCCAGATGGTCAAGGATTTGTTTTGCCTAGCATTTCACTTTTCATCCCTGAGCTGATACTTGTGCTGTTAGATGTAGAGTTTAAGCTTTTTGTGCGATTAAGCCGATTTAGGTCGATGGTTGGTTCATCATCTAAAACAAATTGGTTAGTAGTACATATTTGCCACATGCAGTTGGTCTCTTAGGCGGGGGAATCACATTAGTTATCTGTGTTGGGGCACTGCATATTGGCCTGTGACTGAAACGGATTTTTGGTGTGATTTGCACATTAATGCACCTGCTTTGTCCAATATTTTCAGTTAAAGATACAGCCAATCCACCAGTGAATGCTACATTTTGCCCTGACCTGTATTACGACTGTCCTTATTTCATTAGATGCATTTCAGACCAACCTTGTAATAGGAAATTGCCACCAGTGAATAATGTCTAAATTTGTTCGAAATCTAAATTGTACCGAATGATGATGCTGTCGTGACTAAAAAATGTCCTTGATCATCCTGCAATGCTGTTAGACTAGCCTACGTGTTGGACATTTTTTAACTCAAATGATCACGTTTAAAAATATGCGGAATTAAACCTGCTTGTCAGTGGAGAACCTGTTGAGGCGAGTGAAGGCTGTTCACATTATTAAGAAATGACGCATGTTTTCTCTTGTAGATTGTTTTTGTTTTTAGCCTAGGGCCCTAACGTGAGAGGATCTCCTGTCAGTAGACCGGCTTCCCTGGTTTAAACAGAAAAGTAGATTTAAAAATAGAATTTACTTATGTTATCCCTGTGATCTTAGACTGTTCGGCCAATATTTGTGGACATGATTCATGAACAAACCAGAGTACCAAGGCTCCAATCTGATGTTATCAAGAGGAAAACCCCAGAAGCTGCACCAATGATACTGAATTGGAGGCTGCCTTTTTGCACTCATTGACTGTTCAAGCGTTTACATCCAAATGGGCTTTATTTCGTAATAGTGCAAACTGCTGTTAACCACAGAATGTGCCGATAGTCCTGTAAAAAATCGCCTATCACTATCTCTGTTTACAAAGTTGGTTTCCCGTGTATTAAGCTATCTGTAGAGCAGTTCAAAGATTTTCATTTCTCGTTTCTAGTTGTGGGAGGGAATTGAAATGTCTTATGTGAAATCTATTTCAGGGTTGTTGTTTTTTTTTTTTTAAGCCTTCAGGCTGCTTTGCTACACAACGTGTGTAGCTGTGATTTTAGTCTAGAGGAGTAACTGTAACAGACAGCAGTTGACTGAGTAGTAGATCTACAATGAAGCAGCTTTACTGTATGTTATGAAGACACAGACTGTTAATGTTGTACACCAGTTAACTGTCCCTTCATTACCACAAAACCTTGTTTTGCCAGAACTCTTTGGGAAGGCAGCTTGAGAGTGAAACTAAAAATTCCACACAAAAATGTATTGCATAACAAGCTAACACACACATTATGAGATGCTCTGTGCAGCGTAATCTTAAACTATTTTTAGTTGCATGTACCAGCAAGGAAGTTTGAACAGTTACACACAACCAATACAATGTGTTGCCATCGCCACATCATTTGGCTAATTATTGCTAAAACACGCTTTGTTCCATTAGGCTATAAGCCAAATTTAAGATAGTTTTGGGAAATCTGGCCCTCATCTTCACCAGTTGTATTCCCCGACCTCTATCAGCATATATCATCCTGAATACCCACCAAAACCCAGTCAAGAAATGAAGATCTAGGAAACGTATGGAAGCTTGAAATGGAAAAAAAGTGTTTGCTAGAATTTCACTTGAACGTTATTTGTCTCCACAGGAGCTGGAGGTGACACGCAGTGGTGCTTCTCTCAGGCGAAAGGAGCCATCGACGACGATGTAGCTGAAGGTATGAGCCCTGCCAAAAACGGAGCATCTGTAAACTCTAAAGCAGGCATGGGAAAGACAAAAATAGTCCTTTGTATTGTAGGTATTCCTGAGCAGCTTGCAGCGAGTGAGCAAGTAGGAGTACAAAGTCATGGACACTTCAGCAGGCCAAATAGCTGATGATGATGGTGTAGACTGTTGGATAGATTGAATCTGTGACATAATGGTTACAGGACAGTCTCTCTCACCACTGGCGTCATCAGAGAATGCTTTAAGTAGACAAACTGAGAGGTGTCTCATCTATGTGGCATATATTACATGTATGCTATTTGGTGAACACTTTATCCAAAAGTCTTTACAGTACCATGCGTTTTCAAGCATGGGTGGCACTGATGGGGAATCAAACTCTGGGTGCATGGGTGTATTAACGTAACCTAATGTGTATTAACGGTATGAAAGTACCAGTAGAGCCTCATCATTTTACTTGACTCGTAAATGTAAACATTGTCCAAAGAGTCGGCCCAAAATTTGTTGTCATCGCCCCTTGCCATAGAATTGCAAGGACACCTGCCCTGGACGGCCCATGTTTTTGTTCTTTTTTTTGTTTAGAAATGTAGGACAAATGGTAACCATAGGGATAGGAAAAGATATGTTTATCTCAAAATACAATTCAATACGTGATATGAGGTTCACGATTCTATATAACCACGATACAGTGTAAGAACTAAAAGTTCAATGACAACAAAGTCTGACTATGCAGAATTCTATTTATTTCTCAGCCACAAATGTTTCCAGCGTTGGCTTACTAGAATGTAAACAATTTAAAAATGTCATTACAAGTGAAAATGATATAATTTCCAGAGAGAACTTGTGAAATTGTCACGGTCAAGCCGTCTCATTTGTGATTACTACAGCAGAATAAAATGTAGCTAATATCACTTCATTTTTCTGCCCCATGATATGTATTGTCACAGTTTTGTATTGCGATGTGTTGAATTTTGATATATCGTCCCATCACTAAGTGGCCAAAAGCGCCGCAAACGATGACCTTGAATCCAAACACTTTCAGGATTATGAGGAAAGTGATAGAATGCGTTTCACGGAAAAAGCGGATTGTCAAGCAGCGGTGGGAAGACACATGCAAACATTGCTTTCTCTAGCATTTTCCAAGGGCTATTGTTACGAACAAAAACGTGGCTTACATTACACACGCTAGATTTAGAGAAATGATCAAAACACTGGATCTAAGGTATCTCTATTGTTACTTTACGCCCTCAGAAGCATGTTTTGAAATGCATGTAATGTAATGTATAGCCTACTGTTGTTGTCCATTCAAATAATATTTAAATATAATATTTAAATATTGAAATTTTGGGTCATACCAGCCAGTCTTGCAAACATGGTACCTCACTTTGACCAGTACAAGATCACACAAAGTACTCATCACATAAAGGTGCTGTAACACATTCTTAAAGGACAATGATGAATGTGATCTGATTTTGCACATTTATTATATTTTCCATCCCATCAATGTTAATTCTGACAGTTTTTATATGATGCGCCATGATTAACTCAGGAGACTGTTAAGTTGGTCGTAAAGGTAATCCATCATTGTGAATGAGAAGCCGGCAATCTTGTTTTGCAAAGTTGCATCAGAACGCTAATATCAGGCTATAAACTTTTAAATTTTCAAAGAAGTTACGGTCCCCGTTTCATATTAATGCGCGCATTCGGGAACACCACAAGAGACGGGATATCTTACCTCCGTTTTCTGTTTCTGAGTTCTGTCACCAAATTAAACTTTCAACCAATAGCCATTAGTATTAGTTCTACGCAATTGTGTCTTAAAATTAGCGGCCTCTTCTTTACTGGGAATACCTTGTGATATTTGACAGCGTTTGTTTTAAAATATTTACTTTGACAATCCACTAAGATGAGGGAAAAATGGCAAATATCTCATAATGTGACCACTGGAAAGTGATGTAAAACAGTAAGGGAATGCAGAAAATGAGCACCTGGTATTCTCCTGCCTATTAAAACTTATGATCATCTAGCTAACTGAACACAAATGAGAAATGTATATCCCTAAATTGTTAAAACATACAAACATATTTAGCTTATTGCATGCTTGAGACTTGTGAATAAGCTCCCGTAGTCTCTTTCCTTGCATATGGCTCTGAATATGAATATGGGGTCAATAATCTTGTCATTTGCTCCCAAAGGTTGACTTGTGCCCTTTAAAGACTGATCTGACGTCAGACTTGTCCTTCTGGTGAAAGTTAGGGAAAACTATGCATAGCTGTAGTTCTGTCCTATTCATCTATTTTCTGTGAATCCCATCTTCTGAAGGTCACACTCTCAGCACACGGCTTCCAATCACAGTTCAGTCTTTTTGAAGTTTCACTTAAGGCTATTTTGCGGAGGATGTCTTCAATATGCCACCGCCAAATCAATCCTGACAAGAAAATGCAACGAATGCTGTGGAAAAATGCAGTCACAAGGAGTTGCTTTGTATCGTTTTTTTTTTTTTACTTTAAGTGACATTTCTTGGAAAGCAGAGTGAGGGGAAAAAAATGACTCTTCCTTGTGGAAAGGTGATATGCATCTATTGCAGCAGTGCCAATCTCATTTTTTGGCACTTATTGAATTCTAATATAATATGTAAAATACTTGCATCAGACTTGCTGCACCTTTTTTGAAAGAAAATAGCTTCTTGCATTGCATTGCATTTTATCATACCTCCACAGTCTTGTGCTATTTCTGTTCTGCTGAGCGAGTGTTTCACGGAGCCAGCAATGCAAATCTTTCAGTTTTATTATAGCTTTTTGTTTCGTTCCTGTTTGTATTGTATCACTTTGTAACTTAAGTATTTGTGTTGTACTTTCCTTTATCGGATCACCGCACCGTGTAGTTGCGGTTTCTGTCAGGAATACAATAAGGAAGGCCGTGCAGCTGGAATCTAAGGAATGGCAACATACTTTACTGTAAGCCACTGCTGCTTAGTTCATTGTGTTTCTGCAACAGTCTGGTATGCTTCAGCCCTTTAACACGTTCCTACAGTGGAGCGACAGAAGAATGGTACCTTTCTTTGGCCCACATGCTTTTTTTTTTTCTTCTCACTTTATGTATGCAATACTCCACACACAGACAGTGGCATCCATTAGCCCTTATTAGCTAATCCATTTTAGTAGTGTGGGTCATTCCTGGTCGTGTGGGCTTGAGTAAGGTCTGACAAATGCAGCATTCATTTCTTCGTTGCAAGGCAATATATATTGAGTTTATTTTTAAGTATACATTCTCAAGTAGCCTAGTTTAGGTCCATGCTCCCCAACGCATTACCCCCACATTGGGCCTCAGGGAGTACAGCGTTCACAAAGACCTCCTACTGCAACCTTTTGCAGCATTGTCTTTCTGCTCCAGTGGACAACAAAGGGTTAAGTAAGAGTGTGTGTGAGTGCGCGCACGAGCGAGCCTCTTGTTTAAAAAGCAACATACTGCTGCTGGGGGAATGTGTGCCGCTGTCTGTACGGTGGGGAAAAAACTAGGTTACTGATCATTTTCCGTCTGCTCTACATGCACTGACATCCTTATGCATCTCCTGCCCACACACTCACAGTCCATCCAGTGCACTCTGATTCCTAGACACCCAAATACAATCCAGGGATAGTTAGGATTAACTGGATGGCTCCTCATTGACCTAAGAAACAGAACAAAACAATGTAATCAAAACTAGGGGTGCAGCAGGTGAAAATTAGACTAGCAAAACGCAGAACATTTGGTCAGTCATCCTGTTCAGTAAGAGGTATACAATTGTGGAATGCTATTTAAGGTCTTTAATACACATGCAAAACAATGGCGGAATCCACATGTAGACATACATGTGCTCACCATGTGCATCATGCACAGATACTGGCATGGACGTACATGTGTGAGCATGTGACGCACGTGCGCATACATACAGACACACATACTGTACATGCATACGAGGGCTGAACGATTTTTAAAAAATATCTAATTGCGACTATTTTGACTGATATAGCAATTGCGCTATGGTTTGCGATATTAGAGGGAATGATAATTTTTACATCATTATCTCATTTTCATTGAAAAAACGTATTAAAATGATTATGGTGTGATTTTTGCGGGGATCTGTACCAAACAAAGATGTTTTCTTACGTCTGTAGAATATGATGTGTAGGCCAGGACAGCTCTGCAGCACGACAGTATTTAATTTAAAATGGTATTTTGACACACATTTGCCTTTAACAAATATTGCGCCTCCTGCGATTTGGAAAATTGCAGTAGGCCATATTGCAATTTCGATAAAATTTGGATTAATTGTTCAGCCCTAATGCATACATACATACATACATACATACATACATACATACATACGCATGTACGCAAACACACACACACTTAAATATGTTAGTTGTTGTCAAATGTATTGTAATTTATGTAGTACTAATATTTTAGTATTTGTCGTTACCTGTATTGTATTTTAATCTTTCTCTACTATTTACAGCATTCATGTTCTTATACTTTCTGTTTTAACCCCAAAAGCCTAGCCAGGGACAGGGGTTGCAAATTAGCCTTGGCTAGAAACCTGCATCCATGGCATCTTTTGTATTTCATACTGCATATGAAACAGTGTTTAATGCATTTGTCCCTGAGTAAATAAGAAATGGCACTATAGGAAATAGGTTGTCATACCTTTGTAATTCAATTCACAAATAAAATATCCGTCTAATATCTGTCATGTTTGTGTCTTTGCAGCGGACATCATATCCACGGTTGAGTTTAACCACTCAGGGGAGCTTCTGGCCACAGGAGACAAGGGTGGACGTGTTGTCATTTTCCAACAGGAAATAGAGGTACAGCTGGATGTTTGTCTGCCAGGGTTTCTCGGGTTATCTAGGGTTTCATTCCTAAACAGCATCCATTTTGGAAAAGGCTGCTACCCGAACTTTATCAATCAATATTTCAAAAAAAGATGAAAACAGTGCTATTTTGTAAGCAAAAGGCTTAATACGGTAACTCAGAGCTTTAATTGTAACCAGTGATGTGCTTTACTTTCACACCAGCAGTGATTTTTGTCAAATTAGCTGTCAGTGTTTTATTTTAAATGATGGATATCTCTTTTTGGAATGAAACTTATCAAAAATAGAACAAAAATCATCTCTTGGACTTATTCTTGCCTAACATCTGCTCCTTTCATCTTTGTCTGCTACTTCCGCCTGGCTCCCAGCAGAATAAGAATCAGCCTCAGTGCCGTAGTGAGTACAATGTTTACAGCACTTTCCAGAGCCATGAGCCAGAGTTTGACTACTTGAAGAGTTTGGAAATAGAAGAGAAGATCAACAAGATCCGTTGGCTCCCCCAGAAGAATGCAGCTCAGTTCCTGTTGTCCACTAATGGTAAGTCAGTAATTTCTACTGCTGTTAAATTCTGGTGAATCTCCATGTTCAGGGTTTCCTTATAAATTCTTTCAGGCACAATGCAAGAGAATGTGACCAAAACTGTTGTATTTCAGTGTTTTAAATTTTTTTGTTTGCGATTCAAGGCTTCAAACAAAGAGATTGCCAGGAGAGGTCTTGATTTGCTGGATTCATTGCCAGATTTATTGCAAAATGATTATGCTGTATACACATAACAACGGCCGAAATGAGAAGACGGCGCAATTGCACATAAAGAATTTTAAAACGTAAAATATTAAATTATATGTAAGTGCCAAGGAGTTGTGGACATCTTTTGGCGTCGCTGTTGAAAAAAATGTCATGAACAAATAGGAGGCAACAGTGGAGCCGTTTTGCACTTGCTTTGCAACATTAGGTGGCTTGGCTGAAGTTTCAAAACGGAGCCCACTAGAGGAAGTGCAAGAGATTTTGACTTCAGTTGTCATGTTTAGAAACCAATAAGATAAGAGCGGACATTAGACAAGCAGGGATGCAATAATATATTCTCACTGTACGATTATTGTCTCCAATATCATAATATTACCCTTTTTTTTCCTAAATTTTAGTTGCTATGATGGTCAGGAAAAAAATAAGCATTGAAGAAAAATGGCTTCATTTATTTAAAACTTGAATAGAAAACAAAATTTTATAAAAATGAATGAATATGGAACTTGAAATTAGCCTCATACCCTCAAAATACCCCTATGTACACCAGAACAGCGGGCTACAGAGTGTTGGTATCCAGGTGTGAACCTCCTCTCCTCCAAGCTATTCAACGCATTTTGTCCATTGATCAAATGAGCGCCATCAAAACTCTTCACACATAAGGTTCCTTACAGTATGAGTTTTCACACAGAGTTTCCGGGGCATGAAACATGGGCTTTTTGCTGTGGATGAACTGAAAGCCTTTGTTGCATATCTGTATTTCCGTGCAAAATATATGCGGTTAAAAACATGGATATCGACAGCTACTGGGCAGAAGAGTTTGAACACACTTTTTTTCAGACAAACCATGCCAAGGCTTCAGAGAAATCCTGTGAGAGTGTGTTGACTGTGTGTCGGAGGAGTAAGAGGAGAGGAGGAGGAGTGCGTGGGCTTGAGCACATTCCAAAAAGGATTTAATGGACTGAGCTCATTCTAATGTATATTTTTTTTACATTTTGCAAATCTTTTCCATACTGGTTATTTCCTATTATTTTATACCATATAATACTGTTATCGGGGCTTGTAAGGCAGCCGATCAGAACTGTAGAGAGAAGAAAGTGATGTGAGTGATGCTTTTTGTCCATAATCTGCTCCAGTCTTGGTAAATTTCTTCACTCACTGAATATTTGACTATTCGTTTAAACCAATCTCTGAATAGTCGACCATGAGAAAATGGACTTGTGCACATCCCAAATAATTACTGTGCTCACCCTGAAAATACCTCCTATTTATTTAAGGAGTATCTTTGGGGAATGTTACTTTTTTTTTCTGTGCCAGACCTGTCAGGGAGATTATTGGGGGCAAAAAAAGTTTTCTACATTTTACTTTCAACTACTCTTCGGTAGCTTCTTAGTATTTTTAGCATATGTGAAACCAGTGAATACCACTCTAGATGCAAGTTAATAAGCTAGTTGGTGCCAGTTGATAACTTTTTTGGTTTTAATGAGGATTTCTAAAAAACTGATACTTCAACACTGTAACTTAATCCCTGACACTGTGGCACATACCTGGTGGGTGCTGGTGTTTTGCATGTAGTGGAAAAGGATGTCTTGGTTTTCATGCTGCCTTGCGGTCTTTGATATGATTTCATGCAGCCGTGCTCCCTTCTTGACAGACTACAAGAAATGTCAATTTTTTTTTGTGACTGCTGTCATAATCTGTCGTATGGTATTTTATGTTGCCATGTAACTTTCATGCAAATTATCTAGTGCCGACACTCTGGGAGGTCTGATGACTGAATGAAATCAAAGAAAGTAGAAGTGAACCGAACTCGACAAGCGCTGCAGGGAAAGTGTCACAACCTTTTTGAAAATTTTATGTGACACTCAGATTAGTGTGTGTATATGTCCTGAGAAACTCATCACTCCACACGTTTGAATCTCAAATATGGATACTCTGGTTATAAACTGAATGGGATTAACGTACATATTGGTTACATGTTTTTTGTTTTATTACATTCTCATAATGCAATACTAGAATGTTGTTGTGCATGTAGACACAATCATTAGTTTGGGAGGAAAAAAGGCTTTGGCCTGTATTTCATTGATTACATTTATGACATGGTACCTTTTTTTTTTTACTTAAACACAGATGTTTGCCATGGAGTTAAGGCCGAAATGCACTGGATGTGACTTTTGATGCAGCTCATTTGACGCTTCTTTGGCACACTGCAGTTGTGAAATGTGAAACGTCAACACCAAGGCACTGGCATCTGCACTTGGCCACTGCGATGGGTCATATATTTGGGTCAAATTTTGGCGTGACACAAATTCTATTACCTGGTATACAGTATCTCCCTTCTGTACAACTTTACAAACTAGCCGACTTGCTGAGCTGCCAAGGAAATGCTGCAAATACGAAATTAATCAAAAATTATGCATCATTACACAGACATGCATATTTAGATAATTATAAAGTCGAGAATATTGCCTCCTTGGGAGGTGGGAGAGACATTATTTTACCTTTTTTCCTTTTGCACTGCGGCTCCTGAAACCATGAAAAACAGCCGGGCTAGTGCTGTGACGCTCCCACAATCGAACCCAGTTTGGAGCAACGCATCAAAGCAGTTTGACGCTCCACTGGAGGCCTTGAGTGTGTTGTGGCCATTGAAAATACCTGGTGCATTTGAAAACACGTATGTCTGATTCTTTCACTGCATTTGTGGCTTTAAAATGGCAAATGTGTTGTTTACCTTTTTGACAGATAAGACTATAAAGCTGTGGAAAATCAGCGAACGAGACAAGAGACCGGAGGGCTATAATCTGAAAGAGGAGGACGGACGCTACAGAGACCCCAACACTGTCACGTCACTGCGGGTCAGTCCTTGTGTCTAGCACAACCTGAGAGGTATTCCAAGAAGTGGGATTTCTCAGCCAAGCCAGGGTTCCTACACAGGCCTGGAAATAGTGGCTGCACATGTCGTCATATGCAATTTTATATATTGCGATTTTACCATCCAAAAGATATTAGCAATATTGAAATAGAAAATCCAGTCAAGAAACTAAGATCTGAAAAAGTGTGCTATATTGAAATGGAAAATGTGTAGGAACTCTGCTAACTAGATAACTCTTAACCTCAGCCTGAAACCTTATCACTTTGCAAGTATTGTTCGCTGTGTGTGTGTGTGTGTGTGTGTGTGTGTTTGTGTGAGAGAGAAAGAGGGGGGGGGGGGGGGGAGAGGGGTGGTTATGTTGAAAGTTCAAGTGAGGTGGTCTACATGTCTCCATAGGGACTTTCATACAAATTTATATTCGAGTACATTGATGTAAACATGACATGGTTTCTATGTAAACAACTGTATTGCATGTTATAGTTTATAACCGTACCGTTTAAATCGCATCCTTTAATGCTTATGCAGTTAATTTTCAGTGACAAATTACTTTGTAAATGTCACTGGCGAAAATTAATGGGGATTTTATGAGGATCATCAGGAGAGCTAGTAGTCAATTTTCCCTCCCCATGAGAGGTCATGGGTTGGCATGACAACAAGACATCCATTAGAACCAATACCCAAGTTTGAATTTTGCGAATTATTCAAAACATGAAGAATTGCATAATTGTTCCTAGTTAATCTGGCTATTTGAATATTTAGGATAGTGTACAATACTGAGATTGGTTAACATGCTGTAGTTATTGAAGTAAAGTTTATTTTAAAGTGCTTTTAATGAAACAAATCTGTCACAAAGAGCTTTTGGAGCATTAAAAGACGTATAGTGTGTGTGTGTGTGTGTGTGTGTGCATGTGCCTTGCTTTTTATTATCAGTAACTTCAGATTATATCCTGTTTTGTTGCTGTCCCAGGTGCCAGTTTTCAGACCCATGGACCTCATGGTGGAAGCCAGTCCACGCAGGGTGTTCGCCAACGCCCACACCTACCACATCAACTCTATCTCAGTCAACAGCGACGACGAGACTTACCTTTCTGCAGACGACCTCCGCATCAACCTCTGGCACCTCGAGATCACCGACCGCAGCTTCAGTATCCTCAAACTGCCGTGCGCGTGCGTGTGTGTGTGTGTGTGTGTGCATAATCCTTGAAATAAGCAGCTGAATGCATTATGTGTTATGTGTTATCTGTCCAAAGCCAGCGTCATCAACATTTCTGTCAGCTGTGAGAATAAAGTCGACTTGCAAGCTTTTAGAGAGCTGGCATGCCAAAAAATGAATTCACCAGAGACATCAGTGGTAATTTAAAATGAGTACACTTGCACACAAAACATATTTTATGTACAAAGAAATCCTGTATCAGCCTACATCTTAATTCATTTTTCTTTTCTATTCTTTTCTGTGAGGATGCTCTTATCAGTAGGCATGATCACACAGGTTGCCCACTCTACTTAAGCCGACAGAGAAGGCCTATTATGTTCAGAATTTGACTTATGAAATATATTTGAGCTACATTAGTAAATTGTACACACCCCATAAAGCACTACAAATTAGAGCTGAAGAACTACTCGGAAAAAACAATCGAAATCGCAATATGAACTTCAGCAATTTTCAAATCGCAGAGGCTGCAGTTAATTACTTAAGAGAGATGGGGGTCCAAAATGGATTTCTGAACGAGGTGTTTTAGAGCTCTGGGGAATCCTAGGTTCATGAATCAAGTACAATATTGTTATAAACCTTTCATCACACTCAAACTCTTTAAAGTCCTTTTTTTATGACCAGAAACTGTGATATCAATCGCAGTTGAAATTGCAATTGCAGTATGCTGTCAAATAATCACAATTAGTGTTTTTGTCAGTATATTCCAGCCCCACTAGAAATGACTGGATGAGAGCAATAAGAGCGGACATGTGCGGGTGACTTGCATGCATACATGCTCTGTATATTTTTGGTTCTTTGACTGTGACACACAGTCATGTGCGTTTTAAGCAACCGAGCCGTTGTCCTCTTTACTCGATGGAAGGTTTGTTCCTCTTGACTTTGTACTCTTCAGATATCGTTGACATCAAGCCAGCCAACATGGAGGAGCTAACAGAGGTGATCACAGCAGCAGAGTTTCATCCACATGAGTGCAACACCTTCGTCTACAGCAGCAGCAAAGGCACCATCCGTCTGTGTGACATGAGGGCATCAGCGCTATGTGACAAGCACTCGAAATGTGAGTCTCTATTTCTGGACACTAACAATACGCATTTCTCTGCCTCAACAAGTTGCTTAAAGTGCTGTTGGACTTTGGTTGTACCTTGGGTTGTGTAGTTTCCTGGCCACGATATAACCCCAAAATCACAGATTCTCTGTTATCTGTTGCTCTGGTAGAAACGGGTCTCAATATCACACTTCTGAACGTAAACAAAGCAGATTCTGACAATATATATTAAAAAAAAACCTAGTCATGCTGCTGAATTGTTTGTCAGTCACTGTCTTTGTTTATTAAACCTTTCAGTTTGAACAACTGCATAAGTCGTAGGAAACGTATGCTGATGGAACGAAGAAAATAATGTTTACCAATAATTGTAAATGGCCGGAAAAAACAGACTTTTTTTTATTTATTTTTTTATATATATTGGCTTTGTCAAAGTCTTGTCTCCCACCTTTTTCGGCCCCCGATCATTGGAGTACATCTTATCCAACACTAGCCCTTCAGAGAATCCCACAGTTACCTTTTTGTTTTTATATCTACACCCACCTCCTTTGTCTTGTCCAGTGTTCGAGGAGCCGGAGGATCCCAGTAATCGCTCCTTCTTCTCTGAGATCATATCCTCAATCTCGGATGTCAAGTTTAGCCACAACGGGCGCTACATGATGACCAGGGACTACCTGTCGGTGAAGATTTGGGACCTGAACATGGAGAACAGGCCTGTGGAGACCTATCAGGTGAGACTGACAGAAACAGATGCAGGGTAGGAAACCAGGGTGACAGTTTGTGGTGTTGATGAGGTTTGTTGTGCTACTGTAAGTGTGTTGTGACTGATTTACCACTGGCTCTAAATCTGTTTGATAGTATTGTTGCCCCTGAGCATAGGAACTAGGGTTGTGCAGAGATGCAAATATTTGTATCTATATTTGTTCAACCAACCAAATTATCTGCATTTCAGAAGTGGATGTGGTTAGTTACAACTGAAACTCCCCAAAAATTCCCCAAATTTGTATGTTGTTAGAAAGCAGAAATGTGAAAAGACGGGCTTTAAAATATTAGCATTTTCATATATATATGCAGAAAATTCACTTTTCGAGTGTTCAAAATGGTTTGGTTGTGACTGTCACTTGTGACTCTGTACAAGTGGAAAACATATGAGAGACATATTTTGAGATGAGCCTCCTTTCAGTGATCCAGTCAGTCAACCATTGTTGGTGGGTTAATTTTGGAAACCAAATATTTCCTAAGCTGGTTAGAAAAATTGGAATCAAGATGATATGTATAGCAGTGTTTTAGCAGTGGCCACACCTTTTTCTGATGCATGCATTCCTTGCAGTTTCACATGATGTCCACTAGGTGATCCCCTAAACATGCACCTGTTTTTAGTATAGAAACAACTTCATTCCCTTATCTATGAGACAAACATGTACATAGTTTAAGTTTGATCCTGTAGAGCTTTTATAAGTAGATATTCCACAGTGCTTGCTTGACTCTTTACTGCCGGCCTTTTCACACCTGTTTCTGATCATTACAGGTTCATGAGTACCTTAGGAGCAAGCTGTGCTCGCTCTACGAGAACGACTGCATCTTCGACAAATTTGAATGCTGCTGGAATGGAAATGACAGGTTAGCTCTTACACCAATCGTAACTTCAGTGTAACATCCTGCTGCCCCCTGATTTTCACAGGCTACAACACACACTGCCAGATTTGGTTGTGACAACCGAATTTATGAATGAGTGAATTTTTAATATGTACACATTGTAGCAGAGCGGAGTAAAATTAATAGACTGTATATGTACAGGTAACAGGAGTCACTCCACTCCTCCGATCTCATGACGGCTGTAAATAATGTCTTTAACCATGGTAAGGTTTAGAGCAATATGGCGGCAACAATCGCCTGTATTTTCAGTTTACTTAATACCAGTAAACAGAGGCACCAATTTATCCATAAGATCTTAATAGAGCGCCACCGACAGCTGTGTTGTATTCTTTTTTCTATCGCATGAACTTCATACTTTTAAGTGACTGCAACATTTGGGCCGGCCCAAGACCCCCGAACTGGTAGGAGCAAAACCGCGATGTTGAGGAAACTGGATAGCTGGATAGAAAGTTTGAGGATGTCTCGCAAACACATAACCTCTGTCTCTTTCAAATTTAACAATGATAATGTTACGTTGCATAACGAGTGTTGCGTCTTAACATCACATAACAACCAGTTGTCCAGTGTTGTGCTGGTTCACACTACTCAGACTAACCAAATCGCTCTCAAATTCGGAAAAGAAAACTGCTTGTTCTGGACATAGCTCCAAGATAACTCATTGTGGTAAATCCCCTCACACCTCCTCCCTCCTCTCTCCTCAGCGTGGTGATGACCGGCTCGTACAACAACTTCTTCCGGATGTTCGACCGCGGCCACAGGTGGGACGTAACCTTGGAGGCGTCCCGCGAGAACAGCAAGCCCTTGCAGGTCCTGAAGCCCCGCAAGGTGTGCGCCGGCGGCAAGCGCAAGAAGGACGAGATCAGCGTGGACAGTTTGGACTTCAACAAGAAGATCCTGCACACCGCCTGGCACCCGCAGGACAACATCATCGCCGTGGCAACGACCAACAACCTCTACATATTCCAGGACAAGGTGAACTAACCGAGGAGCGAGCTAATGGGACGTCTCCTGTGGGCGACGTCGCGCGTACAACCTGCAGCCTCTCAGCCTCGTCCAGGGTGATCTGTGGTAACCATGGTGACGACCTGCATCCCTGTCTGTCGCCACTGGATGACCAGACTTTGCCATGTTCTAGATGCGGACAAAGGAAACCTCATTCTTGCCCGCCATCAGCCTGTCCGTGGCAGAGTGACACCCGCCTTGTTGTTTCAGTGATGTCGTGCCAACTTTTTTTTTTTTTTTTTTTTTTTGCGCGCCAGCCCACCTGCCCTTTCTTGCCCCAGGGTAACATGGGAAAACGAGTTTCATTTCCTTTAATTTCGCACTTATTTTTTTAAATTTTTTTTATTTTTTTTTTAATTATTTTTTTTTGACCCCCATGGCTCTTGTAGAAAAACGAGAACACTTAGAAATACCCTTCCCCCATTTTGTCCCGTGCCACTGTAGTGTTTATTTTTCTAAGAGAGAATTACCAGTCTGCATTTTTTTTTTTTGTGTGTGTGTGTGTATGTGTTTTGATTCAATTTCCAGGAACCATTGTCTTTGTATTTTTTTAATTCAAACCATTACCTTTCATACTTTTCCGTTTCTTTTTCCGTCTTTTCACATGTCGCCCCTCTTTTCTGTTATGCATGCATACTCAACACGGTCACAAAAGCACACTCGCAGTTTCTCTACGCTCTCGCTGCTAGTTTCGGACAGCAGCACCTCGGAGGTTTGCCTCGATCAGTTGTCGAGGAGTTTTTGTTCTTCTCAGACGCGGTGAGGAGTCGGCCTTCTCACTGCCGCTGTGCCTCAGGCTCTGGGTGGCCAAACAGGTCTGGACTCCAGGAGAGACTTTTTTTTTTTTTGTCTCTCTCTCTCTCTTTTGATGTCTTTTGTTTATCGTTTCCTCCTTTTTTTTGTTTTCTGTTGTCAAACAATAGTCAGGTTTAAAGAGATAGTCTATTCAAAGATAATGATTATGATTGTCATATTTATAAAACAAAAAGAACAAATGATTCGTTTTGTCCTATTTTGTGAGATGGAGCTGGACCTTAACATATTTTTTTTTGTGATCTTCTTAAAGGATAAGGCCGGTGTTTTTTAATGCATTGCTTACCATCAACAAATCCTATGGATAACTAGAATGTCACTCGGAGAGTGCAGACCTCCGCCAAGGTTTGTGCTATTATTGCTTGTTCGTGAGTCAGATCCGGATCCGCTCCAAAATTTAATGGGTTCTTCCTTGGTCTATGATACACCTTTCCATGAAGTTTCATGAAAATCAGGCAAGTAGTTTTTCCATAATCCTGCTAACAGACAAACAAACAGACAAACAAACAAACGGCACCGAAAACATAACCTCCTTGGCGGAGGTAATAACAAATTTTGTTTTGCCAGCAAATCTCATCCATGTAGCCGGTGCCCAATGCAGCCATGTCCCAGCAGCCATAGAACTCCATTGTATTAAAAAAAAAAGGTTAAAAACACGTCAAAGAGCCATGCCGTTGCTCTGGGCAGCATATTTCATCATCACAATGCACCGGGCCAGCTGACTTTTTCCTCAAACAACTTAATAAGCCGGCTGTAAAGACATTTTCCATCTCAGGAAAGTAGTTCCGTAGCACCGGAAATAGTCCCCGGCGTAATGAAGAATTTGTTCCCATTTGATTTGGTAATAACTACAACAGTCTGACTTTTCGTGGTAACAGTTAGCGATTTTTAAAATTGAAACTATGTCTTTGTGAGCTGTATTTCAAGGTTTTTAGCTTACAATTGGAGCCAATTACTTCCAGGTTGATGGCTAAAAACTACGTGGGAAGTCAGAAAGTAACGGGAGTAGAGCAAACGCATTGTTGATTTAGTTATTTTCATGGGATTTGTTGACGGTAAGCAATGCATTAAAAAACACCGGCCTTATCCTTTTAAGTATTGTCTTCCCGCAGTGTATCACAACTCTGAGGCAGTACTTCATAACAGGGAAATCTGATTTTCTTTCTTTGACACTGGACTCTTATTACTGCACCAACTTAAAGTACTTGGATGTCTGTGTTGTTTTAAGACTGCAGTTTAAAAAGGCATTATCTGAGGCATTGAGTCACTAAAGATGTTTGTTAAAACTACTGTAGACGTCATTACTGAGATGTGATGGTACAATAAGCTGCACTAGGATCTACAGCAGTCGATGTCTCCACACCTTATTTAAAACTTTGACAGTTCCCGCAATACTGATGCCTCTAGTAATGTATGATAACTACAATACCATTTTAACTATGACAGTGAAGATAATAAAGGAACTACTTTTTGCATTCTTGCCTGGTCATTGGTGGCATCTCATATTTTTTTGCAACATTTTATGTATTTGAACGCCTCACAGATAGATGGGAGCGGTTTACAGTGTTGCTCTCTAATCCCAGTGGTTTTCAATCATGTGCTAACCCGGGTTGGGATCAATTCATGAATGAACTCATCAATTCCAATTCAACTGAGGAACTGGAGTTTGAAAAGACCTACAGGAAACAGAATTTGAAGTGAATTGGAATTTCAGTTGAATTTAATTCAGTGAAATTGCATTTGGTTTGTTTTTTCTTCTTACCACATATCTGAGATTATATGGGTGTTGTATATTATCAATACTGAATATCAGAATGTTAAAGGATCCTTTCAAGTGATATTTGATGCAGTACATGTAGGCTAATCGTAATACATACATTATGATTGAATGCAATGGTTTGTTTAACTTTTATTTGATTCATAATGTTTGATTTATGATGTTTAGTGAGTCAAGACGACTTCTCTTAGGAAACAGAATTTAATTCCATTAAATTTCACTTCTGTCATTTAGGGCTGCAACTAACGATTATTTTCATTGTCTATTAATCTGTTGATTATTTTCTCAATTAATCGATTAGTTGTTTGGTCTATAAAATGTCAGAAAATGGTGAAAAATGTGGATCAGTGTTTCCCAAAGCCCAAGATGACGTCCTCAAATGTCTTGTTTTGTCCACAACCCAAAGATATTCAGTTTACTGTCACAGAGGGGTAAAGAAACCAGAAAATATTCACATTTAAAAAGCTGGAATCAGAGAATTTTGACTTATTTTTTGTAAAAATTACTCAAACCGATTAATCGATTATCAAAATAGTTGGCAATTAATTTAATAGTTGACAACTAATCGATTAATCGTTGCAACTCTACTGTCATTCCAATTCCAATTCTGTTTCCTTAGAGCTGTGTGTAATTCCCTGACCATGCATTGTCAATTTAAGTCACGAATGAATGGCTTCAACCCTGGTGCCAATCCACACACCCAAGTAAGCAGGTTTTCAGTCCTAACCAAAAACAGGAACTGATTTCGCTGATTAGCAGAGAGGAGGCAGGCAACTCCTTTAATGAAATCAGTCGGTGTGTGTAGTGTTGTGTTGCAGTGAAAACCACTCCTGCACACATCTGCCTCGTGGCTGGGTTGGCGCGTGTGTGTGTGTGCGTACGTGAGAGCATGCACGTTTACGACTAGAAATGCCATTTGTGTAAACTCAGTGGACACGGTGGATTTAGTCAACGCCCTGATGTTTATTTTTTGAATCCATTTCACCCGTGCAGTTTTGGATGGCTGCAGCGGTTTCATCTCGTTGCGTAATTTGACTCTTTTTCCGTCTTTGTTATCAACGGGGGGGTGGTCTGACGTCATCACTCAGGTCCAGGAAGATCGGAGCGGCTCGCGCTCGCTCGCTCTCTTCTGACCCACCGTCTCTGGACCAGCTAACGAAAACAAACCGCCGCACTGTAGCCTCTGTCTCACACACGGCAGAAAGCGGACTCAGGTCAGCTATTATTGCACGCAGCTGTGCGCACGTCTGAATGTGTGCAGAGGCAGTGCGCGTTTTGCATTGACAGTCTTATGCAAGCCACCCTGCGCACAGGCACGATGTCCGACGCTGCTACTTCCACAGACAACAACGGAGACTCCGGACTAAATGGTAAATATCGCCGAAATGCTTGACTGTAAACGCCTGTCATTCTGTGTATTCACTGGGAAACTTGGCCCGGTAGGCAGCGGTGTGTTTTTGATAGTTTTCTGATGGGTTTTAATAGTTCCAGGCAGTTAAAATCTACCCGTTCATCTTTTTTTTTTTTCGCCGTGAGGCTACATTGGAGGCTCGGGGGAGGAGTGAGAACAGTATGTTCAGTTGGTTTATTGACGGCGGCTCGGCCAATGGCGTTTCAGCAGGCGGCGTCACCGTTCGACTGACAAGCGAGTAGACCAATCGGCGAACCACGCGGTGGTATGTAGGCGGGTTTTAAGCATTGTCAACAAGCCGAGATAGAAGGAGTCAGAATCGACAAAAATGGGGGCAAACCAAAGGAATTGAACGATTTTCGTACAGTTGGGGTATTTTACAGTCTGTGAGGGCTTGGAAAAAACCCCAAAAAAACGGCATTGCAGTTGTTAGCAGTCATGTGTTGTTACTTGTTGTTACTTGTTTGTGATCCTTTTAACTTTAGAGTTTTTCAGATTTTGGGTAGACTTCTGAAAAGTGACAAACTGCCTCAAAATAGATCCCTGCCCATTTGCCTAACTAAATATATGTCATGCTCAGTTGGAGCAAAATGGGTTTAAATTACTAAATTAGGCCTATTTACAAGCTCACTTTGCATTTGGCTAGTTCTCCCTATTACAATGATTACAGCTTTATATGTGTGTGTATGTGAGAGAGAGAGAGAGAGAGAGAGAGAAAAAGATACTGTGTGTGGTCTGTTACTACCTGAACATTCAGACTAATGGCTGGTAAAGGGATACACGTATTTAAAGACCTCGGCATGCATGGGCAACCAGAGATGTAAACAAAGGCATGTTTATCAAACTAGTACTCATACCACAGCAGTATTTTGTTGACCTGACTCAGAAAGAGAGAAGGGGGGGGGGGGAGTCTGCTTAGAAAGCTGCTGCGGTGAAGCTTTACCACACTATGGGGTGCAGTGACTTGGCATGCTATTTATGGCCACATTGACAAGGGGACAGACGTTTTGGACGTGTCGGAAGGTGGGGAAAGTGTTTCAGCAGCACGCAGCGCCAAGAGGACATGGGAGCTGGCCGAGGAGCGTGGCACAGTCTCAGTCAGGGCAGGAGTTTAACTTTTATAGAAGATTTATAGGATTGACAATGATGGATGGTTACCGTCCCAAGTGGCCGGCGGAACAAACAAACGTACCACAGCCTAAATTTACCAGCAATTTAGCTGGTGGTTGGTATTAATAATGGTCCCACCCTGGTCACTACTGTCAGTCTTAGATTTGACTGCATGTTGTGCTATATTGTGTGCCTATTTACAGTATGGCCTGGAAAGCAAGAAGTATTGCTTTTATTAGAGACGGTTCTTTCTCATTACACCCAAGGCTGTTAGTTTTTAGCTCAGAGGGGAGACTAATAACTTTTAGTATAGGCCTAAATCGTGCTTTCATGATAGTGAGGGAGCCGCCACTTGAAGACATGGTTCTCAAACGTTTAATTACATATTTCTATTTTTATTTTTTAAATCAAATTAAGTTTATTCATAGCCCATATCTCAAAGGGCTTTACAGAGAACGAGCCTACCTAGATCTAACTAATCAACAATTAGTCACACTACTTACTAAGTCTAGATGCTTAATTAGTGGTCATCATTAGGCCTAACTGAATCAGAGTCAGAATCACTTTAATTACCGACAAATAAGTATAACAAAGTATAAATAAAAGTATAACAAATAACAAAGTATAACGAATTTGTCTTGGTGGCATCGGTGCACAAAGTAGGGCTGTAACTATTATTGTCATTATCAATTAATCGATTTTGTTTTCATTCAGTCTATAAAATGTCCAAAATAATGACATATGCCTGTCAGAAGTTACCAGAGCTCAAAATTATGTCTTAAAATTGCTTACTTAGTCTGACCAGCAGTAAAAAAAAATCCCAAATAATCCATTTTATAATTATATGAAACAAAGAAAAACAAGCAAATATTGGCGTTTTTGAAGCTGTAACCAGTAAATATTTGGTATTTTTACTTGATAAATGACTAAACCGATCAATCGGTCGATTACTAAAATTATAACAGATTAATCTTCTGTTGATTGACTAATCAGTTTAATCGACTTATTGTTTCAGCACAAGGACACATTACACAGCAGCAGTACATACTGACAGTATAGGGACAATAGGACCTTGCTGTTATCAGATAGGGAGGATGGCAGTGCGCTCTGTTATCTATCTGAGACGCTGGTGTTTGTTTTGGCGTTTCCTGGATCCCCCACACCAGCACTGTAAACATTTTGTCTAATACCTGGGATCTTCAACCCCACCCCACCCCACCCCTCCACACACACACACACACACACACACACACACACACACACACACACACACACCCACACACACACACACCCCACCCACCCTGTCCGAGCCATCAGTAGCTCAAGTCAGAGAGGTCACAACATGCCCATCTCCCCCTGTGCTTTCCCCCTAAACCCCGACCAACAGCTGATAACGGCTCCGCGGCCCAGAATGTTCGTCCTCGCTGGCGTCATGGCAACGTGGTTTTAGCCCGTGGAGCGGAGACAATGGGCCGTCGACAGCAGCTTGGCTTGCAGTCCGCCGTGTAATCCGCAGGATGAGAGTGGGTGCTGAGTCGAGGCCTGGAGGGTGGGAGGCGGTGGGGGTTTGGGGGGGGGTTATCACTGCCTGGCCCGCTGAGAGGTTGCTAGGCCCTTGTCACATGACCTGTGTGTTTACTTACTGTTATGGGGTCATATGACCTGCTCTGGAGGCCTTCCTCTTTAAGGGCAGAGGGGAGAAAGTGTTTTCCGCTGGTGAAATCACTGCAGACGTTGGTGGAATATTTTTCGTCCACTTCCCCCGGTTTTTCCAAACGCAAGGTCCGCCCCTTCTCTATATTTGTGTCCCAGCTCTGATGTGCTGTGACTCCTCCTGTTGCCAGTCCATGTCTGAGCTCACGTAGGAACAAGGATCAAGCAGGGTCGGCGGTCGACGTCGTATATCACAGTCAAGGTCTAGAAACCACAGCGCTCGCTCACACATGAGACAGGCATTTACTGGCCTTTCACCGCTGTGCAGTAAATGGAGACAAGACTGGCAGACAGGAAGAGCTTTACTCTGTAACTTCTGTGACGGAGGGACGCAGGCTGTCCGTCCGTCTTAGTCTCAGGAAATCCTTTTGTCCTTCCTCCTGTCTCTCATCCCTTCTCCCTTCTTTTTCTGTGGATTTTGAATAAAGCCCTTTTGTTGCGGTGTGTGTACTGTAAACTCAGTGGCTTTTTGGACAAGAAATAAACATGAAATGGGTTTACAGCTGTAAGCTATGCAAGCTCCAACGATTACTTTTTTTCCCCTCACTGCCCTGCTTGAGACAGGACAGAAATCTTCTTCCCCCCCAAAAAAAAAACGATCTACTGTTGCTACACAAAAAGTCACATTTTGTTCGAATCAATCAGCCATTAAGTACTTCAGTGTTTCCTAGTGTATGCTATTCTGTGACCTGCTGTATAAGTCTAAGTCTCATATCCATGCCATGTGCAGGTTATTATTCTGTGGGAATATAATCAGAGGGGCGGTAATATGCACTGAAATAGATGAGGTCAGAGTTTCCCATTTGCATGGTAATAATTTTATTGGCAAATGCAGGCTTGGTCCTGCTTGGGCCTGTCAAGTCTTGCCCTGATACCGGTTTACTGGTTTATGGACACAACTTTTCATTGGCACAGTGACATCAGACTATCCTTATTGTTGGATCCTGAAATGTCTAAACTGCATTGTGCTTTGAAAAGAAATGTTAAATTGCCTGATATTTAACCTTTATATCATAACGTAGGGGTTTATTTGTAAAGCACCTTGAACCTTTTCTTTTGAAAAGTGCTATAAAGTTATTATTTAGCAGTTTTAAGCTTACAAATCAGGAAATTTAGCTAAAGCACTACCCTAGTGTAGACTAGTGCAGTGGTTCTCAACCCTTTTGGCTTGTGATCCCCTAAAACAAAAATGTTCAACCAAAGAATGCTTTTCCCTTTTCAGGTTGTTTCATTTGATTCATGATCAGAGGAGGCTGAAAACTGTTCAGTATTTCACAAGGAAAAAAAAGCAAAAATTTGTGAAAAATAGTCATGATAATAAATTTGTATAGTAGAAATATGCTTTTTTCCTATCCCATTAATCATCTCATGACCCCCCCAAGATTATCTCGTGACCCCTTGGGGGGTCCTGACTCCCAGTTTGAGAGCCACTGGACTAGTGGGCTGCCCTGCCTGTGTGAACTCTCCCAAGAGTTGTTTTCAATGCAGAGTTTTATCATTAGCCTACATGCTCTAATGCTGCTTCAGAGGCTTCTCCACCCCACTGAGAAAAAAAAAACCCTTGCCGGGAGGGGGAAACTCTGGTGTGACTGTTTTTTTTTCTTTCCCATGACATTTGCCATTTTATCCAAACTGCCTCACAGTACCATGAGTGCAAATGCAGGGCAACACTTGAATTATTGCACTGAGAGTTGTGAATAAACACAGGCGTGTTTGTTTCCCTTCTCCCCACAGGGTCCTGGGTGGAGCTGGAGATGAACAGAGGCGCAGCTGCCTCGGCCCAGTCGCCCTCCACAGCCGGCCCGGCCCCCGACCTGCTGCCCCTTCCTCAGGTGGAGGAGGAGGAGGAGGCCATAGTGGGGGGGCTGGAGCACGTCCCCTCCTCGTCCTCCATCCACAACGGAGACATGGAGAAGATCCTGCTGGACGCCCAGCACGAGTCGAGCCGCAGCAACTCCTCCTGCGACAGGTAGCGTCAACTTAGGAGTCCTCTGGACATCATTTATTTATTTAAAATATCCCAGGATGGGCACCGTCCGCCCTGCTGAAGTGTCCTTAAGCAAGAGCATGAATCCCTGTTGTTCTGTAGCTGACCTCTGACCTCTGAACTCCCTATAATGCTACCTGTGCATGGGGGCTTGGGAAAAGAGACTTTTTCTACAGGGATTAATTATTATCATTATTATTATTACTTAACTAATTAATTATTATTATTAGTAGTAGTAGTAGCAGTAATGGTGGTAATTTTAACCACATTAACTGTTTCAGTGTTAGTCAGTGTTCAAGTGTTCCTCGGGTCCACAAGTAGCAGACTACATAAAACAGACTGTGTAAAAAAAATGTAGGGTAGTATTATAAAAAAAAAAAAACGCAACATAGCTAATGCCCCAAGAGTAAACATTTACAAGACTAAGATGGAAAACAGTAAACAAATATGAAAACAGACAAAACAGGTAGCATTGGGACTGGGTTTTACAGTGCTACCATTTTAGTAGCACATAGTCCTAAAATAGATTTATGTCACCCGTAAAATAAAAAAAACAAAACAAAACAAGGAGTATATGTACAACTTGGGTTTTTTCAGGTAATTTTCCACAGCGATTTTACACATGCTCTTCTTGGGAAAAATATCACTGCAGAGCCCAGTAGGATCCCTGTGGAGAAGACCGTTTGTTCAAAGCAGAGGAAACTGGGAAACTCAGATCAGAAAGCTGTTACATTTCTTATATCCTTCTTAACGTTAAATACAGAATGAGAACTAGATTATCAAATTAGAAATGAGGAATTTCCACCACGTCCAAACGCTCAAAGGAAGTCATGAGTTCATTAGTTCATACAAGCCTGTGTCTGTAACTGGTGGAGTAGATTTTAGCCACATGGAGAAGTTGGTTCCTGGCCCAAGTTCCTCTTAACTCTCACTAAGTTAGGAGCGTACATTTTCAGAAAATGCCATTGATTTTCAATCTGAAGTCACTTGTATGCTGTTTTTGAAAAGGTCATTTGAGTCTCCCACTAGATTTGATGTGAAGTTCCTGGATTTTTAGAAACCTGTATTTGTTAGAAATGCTAGTGCAAACCTACGAGAGTATCTTACCATTACTCTCAACATCGCACTCAAACCATTCCATATAATACCACGGCTGGAGTAAATGTAAAAATAAGTGATAGAATTGAACTGAAAGGACATGCATTTTTTAATTGTTTTTTTATTTAACCTTTATTGGAAACGAGCAAAAGAGAGGTAGGGAGAGCAAGGGGGGAGAAGGAAAAAGAAGAGAGAGAGGGCACAGTGAATCCAGAAGTCACACCATGTTAAAAACGCGTACAATTTCCAATAGAATCATCTTCCATACACTTTACTATAGTTTTGAACTCAGATAGTGTAATCAGTTCCTTAAGATTCAAGTCTTTCTGTAAACTGCTCCATGCAGTGGGGGCATAAAGAGACCATAAATGCTTTTTGCCCATCCTCAGTCCTGGTTTTAGGCACAGTCAAAAGAAAAGAGTCATGGGACCTAAGACTATACTGGCTGGCTGCTAACATTTTCCTTGATATAAATGCATAAATAGGATGGAAGCTCTCCCAAAATGGCCTTATAAATGAAGGTATACTAATGACTAAGCCTTCGCATGGACAGGGATGGCCAACCAGCCCTTGTAAGTAATGTGCAGTGGTGAGTGAGAGCTTTACAGTTTGTAGCAAATCTCAGAGCGCCATGGCAGACGGTATCTAAAATGCGAAGACTCTGAGCCCCATGCATTCATGCCTTCATCGTCTCACACTGATATTGCTCACAGGGTACCAGCGTCTCTGCAATGAGGAGTGTAGCATGAAAACATTTTGAATTTCTAAAGAGAGGAGTTTAATATTGATCAATACCAGTGGAAGACCGAACTCTGTGGATTAAATGAGTAGCGGTTCCTCTTTCAAAACAGCCCTTGTGATGTTGAGGTGACTTTTGCTCTGACTTCACTACTACTCAGAAGTTGAGTTGACTTCTCGAAATCAATCACGTCTTCTTTCACAGTTTACTCCCAATTTATTGAGCACACTTAAAGAAAATCCAGATCCTTCCCTTTTAACCGCCACCCTCATCATGCGCTTGTTTGTAATCCACGTCGCTGCCATAAAGCAGAGCTTATCAGAGAGCCGGGTAGTCAGCTGTCAATGAGTCACCTGAGGATGCTTATCTGGAGTATTACAATAACAGCCAGCAGCTTTGTGTCAACAGGCTACAAGCTGCGCTCCAGATGAAATAAGCAGGTTCAAAATACTATAGACATCAATGGGGCATAGTCTTAGCATTTTGGAGCATGTTGTCATGTTGCATATAGCGTAATGGGAATTGTTTCTTTGCTCATCCCTTTAAGACAGTGATTCTCAACCTTTTATTAGAGCCATGGTGAGATTTTGTCTCTGACCCAAATCTGTCAAATTTGTCTCTCAGACCCAAATGTTTTTATTGTTAAATATGATTTTGTGTAGAATTCCATGACTATCTGTATTGTAGGTAGAGAGATAACAGTGAAACTATGATCAAAGTAGTCAATCTTCTACATTCTCTAGTTGTGTTAACTTGTTGTAAATTAAATGATGGTGAAGTTTAACAATTCATCAATTTGCTGGGGACGCCCTGGAACCACTCAAGGACCCCTGGTGGTCCCCGGACCCCACGTTGAGAACCATGTACACATACATCAGAGAGGTCAGAGTACAGGAGCAGCTCTCCTGCAGCAGGGAGCGGTTTATTGTCTTGCTCAGCGACACTTTTACAGGAACTGGACACACTGGCTGTTGTTGGGACTGAATGTCTGACCTTCCTGTTACTGGGCAGTCACACGTTCAGTTCAGATGAGATTCAGGCTATTACATTATGCATGGGAAATTTCCAGCGTGATCCAAAGTTCAGAGGGAGTCATGAGTTCATGAGTTTGTGGGAGTGTGTGGCCTGTTAACGGGTTTTTTGTTTTGCCGTTCGGCCCCGCCCGCAGCCCCCCCCGGCCCCACAGTCCCCAGGATGACGGACAGATCATCTTCGACGTGGACGTGTCCAGCAGGAGAGACAGCCAAGTAAGAGTTGGTGTGCCCCGGCTTCTTCCAGCCTGTTGCCATGGCAATATCAACTGCTGCCCCTGAGGTGGTGTATACGTGTGAATGACAACTACAGGCTGGCTTTAGTTTCCATGGAGATGGCAGCCACGCCCCGTGTATTTCTGTCTTCCTTGGACAGCGTGCCATGTCACCGTTATTCCCAAAGCTGCCGCTGTTGCAGGTTCTTTGTAGAAAATAGTCACACACCAGAAACACTGATCAATCACTTTTATTGACAGTAATTCAGTTCAATTTGGATCTTTGTCAGCTTGGCATTGCTCGTCCACATTGGATTGATTAATCCAATAAAAGTATAAATGGGGTTTCTTGTGTGCAGACTTCTATTTTTGTGGAATAATGAATAGAGATGCCAATGACTGTCCGTGCCCATGGCAACTACACACACACACACACACACACACACACACACACACACACACACACACACACACACACACACACACAGAGTGTCTTGTTTGTCCTTAAAGAGTGGTCATTCATCATGGCCTCAGTGGTTCCCCATAGGCCGAGGTTGCTAAATTGAGTGTGTGTGTGTGTGTGTGTGTGTGTTCTCTAGTCGGAAGAGGACGTCCTGGACAAGGAGAGGGACATGGACATCCTCATGAAGGACGCAGACTGGGTGGCTGACTGGTCCAGTCGACCGGAAAACATTCCCCCCAAGTATGTACTGAGCATCAGCATTATGTTTCCCATGACAACTGGACACACACACAGCTTCATGTTCCTTTTGAGAAGGTGATCACTCATCATGGATGTAAATCTGGTTCAAAGCACTAATATAAAAGCCAGCTGCTAGAAACTTGGGAATCGTCTTTGATGCTGACCTGACCTTTGATGTTCAGGTAAAGAGAGTTCAGTCCTGTTTCACTCAGTCAAGAGTTTCTCAATAAATGGAGAGAACTGTTTCAAATATGCATGCAGGTGCGTAAATTCCAATAAGAAATACTCAACGAACCATGCAAAGAATCCTCCCACTGCTCGACAATAGGGGGAAAAAAAGATCCTTATCACTGAGGCGTTGGGAAAAAAGATTTTCTTTAATGATCCATGATGCTCTTCACAATATAAAGTGCTGTAAAAAAATCTGTTTCAATCACATCTTCCTCAGTGACACAGATGTGATCAAATTTTGGACACAGATTTTGTACAGTACTGTATATATACAGTATATATATATATGTGTGTATATATACCCAGTGAAAAGGATATTGTTTTCCTATTGTTGAGCAGTGTTTGGATTCTTTGCATGGTTTGTTGAGTGTCATTTAGTCAAGAACGATCTCCAAAATAAAGCCATTTTTATCCTTCAGCAGTCTGGAGGAAAGACATTCATACTTTTATTTCCTCTCGCTTAAACTATTACTTTACTCCTAACCAAATCAAAAGTTTGTCCAATGCTTCCACCTTGTGCAAAACGCAACAGCTAGGATTTTGACTGGTGCTAACGGTCACATAACTCAATTCTGGCATCGCTTCGCTGGTTGTCTGTTAGTTTCAGATGTTTGATTCAATATTTTTCTGATCACTTTAAAAGCAGGGATTAGGTTTCACTCCAGTTATATCTCTGACTTCTTAACCCCTTACCTCAGATCCCCGACCAGGTGCCTTCAGGTCATTCCTAAATATAAACTGAAAACTAAAGCAGACTCTGTAGTACCTACACTTTGGAAAACCTCCCCTGAGCAGAATCGGTGTCATCTTTTAAATCACTTCTTAACATCTGTTTCTGAAGATTGGTTTTTGTGTAATGATACTTCTCTTCCCTTCCTTTGTTTTTGTCGCAACTTTTTTTGTATAAACTTGTCTTTTGTTTGTCTTGATTGTGAAGTACTTTGTCAACTTTGTAATGACACTTATCTTTCCACTATTGTTCCTTTGTTTTTGCCTTCTTATGTAATCATATTTGTGGTTGGTGTGGTTGAAGCACTGTGTAAACTTTGCTTTAGAAACGTGCTGTACTGTACTCTACAGAAACAGCTATCATTATGTTGCTGCTGTCAGATGAAAATATTCAGAAAGTAATCTTGAATTCAGAAAAACAACCTTAATATCCACAACCATTCATTCATTAACTTTTATCCGTATTTAACAGGTTTCATGGACCTTTTGGTCATGACAGTTGCTCTACCTATAAAGGGTCATGTGTATGAAAACCACCAAAGTTGCAGTTACAGGGTTTTTCCTCAGCAGTAGCATTATGTTGAACATATACACTATACTCTACATATTGACAACAGTACTCCCAGCGCTCATATGCAAGTCTGGAAAGTATGGCCAAGTATGGTACATGATTTTGATAATTTACAGGTATTTAAAAATAGATTAGCAGTATCTAAAAGCTGAGAAAATTAATGACGTTTTTAAAATGGAAAATATATAGGAGCCTGTACACTGCCCTTACAGTACATTGTACAACATCATGTAACAGTCTAAGGATAATTCACTTAGGTGGTCTCAGTGTAGCTTAATCTCAAAATCCTCTCAACTCATTTTTCTGTGCATTAAATAATCCTGACATGCTTAGCTGCTTCTACAATTAGGTAGAAATTGCTCCGGTAAAACTGATATTATTGTGCGTCTTGTAGCATTACTGTGTGTCTTGTCTTTATCCTTTTAAATTCTACAGCAGCAACCATAATTTGCCCGGTTTCATATAGTTATTTAATGCTGAGTATAGTCTGTGTAAGATATATCTTGCACTTTGGCCACTTACACTGTACAATATGTAAGGTCCCGCTGTTTCTGTACCATGTGTGTCAGCGTATTTGTTTCTGCACCGATACCAACAGGACAAATCCCTGCACCAGGGTTCCCACGGGCTTTGAACATCCTTTAACTTTTGTAGATTTGAGAAAAATAGAATAAAGCCTTTAAAAGTTTTTGAGAACCAAAAAAAAAGGGAAATCCGCAATGTCAAAAACAGGTCTTGACTGATTTTATTTTACATGCCTGGCAAACTGACTTGGCAAACATGGGCGACACGTTGTCTTTTCAGTTTGCCAAGTTGCATATTTTTTTATTTGAAACATGTCAAATAAATCAAGACAACTTTTTGAGAGTGCAGATTTCCCTTTTTTTGTTTGATTTCCCTTTTTTTTTTGTTCTATTTGAAATCGACGCACCAGAGAAGCCTTATTTTATGTCCATTTTCTTACCCAACATAGGGGCTTTCTTATTCATTTCCTAAGTTTTTGAAAATGAATGGATCAGGTTGAAAGTATTTGATATTTTAACTGAAATCAGTATGTCTCAGTGCTGTGGATCAATGCTTCCCATCCTGAGGAAAACCTAGTGATGGTGATCTGCAGTTTTAAAATGAAGTATTTCATCAGGATCTCTTGACTTGACAAGATCAGGAGTAAAAAGAAAATGTGTCTGTATGTCTAATTCTGACCAGTGTCATGTTTTACCACAAAACATCCCAATTTCGAGTCCTTGAGTTTGATGTCCAAGTGAGTGTGCGAACCCTGTTTTATTGCATGTGGAGACTAAAGCGGTTTGTGATTTGTGCAGGGAGTTTCACTTCCGTCACCCCCGGCGCTCGGTAACACTCAGCATGAGGAAGACCGGGGCCATGAAGAAAGGAGGCATCTTCTCCGCCGAGTTCCTCAAAGTCTTCATCCCCTCGCTGCTACTATCACACATCCTCGCTCTCGGACTAGGGTAAGAAAAAAAACTACAAGTCCCAGGGTCCCTCTGTCTGATGATGATGTCATTGACTGCACGACAGTCCTGACAGTAGTTTGTAATTGAAATGTGTAGCACTGAGTTACATTTTGTTACATTCTTATATATTCAGTATCTTTTATTTCATATTTTTTCTCATTTCATGCCAAATAAATTACAGGTTCTTGGCAGGGTAGAGAAGCCTCTGAAACAGCATTTAAACCATGGGATACAGAAACCTTCTGTTCAAACTTGAAACTAATGAATTTACACCTATTCAATAGTAGGGGAATTTTTTTGATCCATTACTGCATTTAAATGAACAAAAAAAAAATAATTTTGGTTAAAATTGGTTCTTAATTAACAATTAGAATAAATAAAATGTGCAAGGAAAACAAAAATCATTGCATGTTTTACAGACTTTTTATATAGCTGTGGTCAGGGAGAAACCTCCTTCTTATACAGAGGTGGACAACACTAATTAGCCAATACCTGATATTTAATAAAAGACCAATATTGGCCTGTAACCTTATAGAGATCATATACACACATTTCTTAATGTGCTTAATACACTGAGTCAAGCATGTTAAAGGGACATAAAGCCTATAGATACTATATAGATCTTGCAGCCAGTATATGAAATGTTCAGTTCACCGCTGATGATGACCTAGGGTTGAAACTTCAGGCGCTGTGGCTGTTCAAATAAATGTTTGACAAAGCCAGAAAACAATTTATTGATTTCAGTTTGTGCTTTGCAAGTTCTTCCATATTTCCATGTGACTCCAGCAGTCTGCAGTCGCACATGAAGCCCAGCAGGGGGAGCTATACAGCAGCAGACAGAAGGCAGCTGGGCAGCTTCCTCCCTTTTTACATATTTCGGCTGGTAGAGCAGCTGCCAGCTAAAAGGCTGCAGTTCACACCTGCTGTCCCATGGTCAGGTCGGCCGCTCCCAGGAGCGTTTCTCTTTATAATAACACATCACAGTAATCCTGGCTCCTCTGTCAGATATGTCACAGCAACGATGCCCAAGAGAGCTTTTTCTGGTACGTGATGTGACTACCGATTGGCATCATTAACAAACTCCCCATAATCACAATAGCTCTCTTGGCTATGGTACATTTTATACGGTTATATAACGGCTTTGTGGTCCTCAAGAGCCAAATTAGAGAAATGAAACTCATTATATACAATTTTATTGAGCACTATATAATTAATAAAATAAAGTAAAAGTTATATTATTGTGGAAATGTAACTTGAACTATAAATCTTCACGCCTTAGCAGCAATTTTGTTCTCCCATAATCCTCTTTGTGTGCAAATGAGTTCAGACAATGTCACATGATGGGAGAACATACTTCTGGATTCATTATGTATTAGTTTACATTGACTGCTGCAACACAGTGATCTACAGTCTACAGTAATCCTGGCTAATTCTGGCTACATAAATATGTATAAAATCCTTTTATGAAGACACTCAAGGATCTTATAATAAAATACATTGTTGTTGTTTAAGCAGTGATTCAGTGTATGTAATATTCTGTAAACTGTTTGCTAACAGTTCAGTTGCTAATGTTAACTAGTAAGCCAAAGTGCTTCACAGTTAAAAGAACAACAGTAGAATAAAAGATTGTAAAAAGAAGTAAAAACAAGCAAAACCAGATGAAACAATCCAAAATATAAGCAAACAAGAACATTAATAACATAACAGAAACACTAGTTTGAAAAAAAATGTGTTTTAAATGTGACAAATATTGAAACAGAAGAGGTTAGCCTGAGATCCTCATGCAGGCTGTTCCAAAGCCTTGGTGACAGCAAAGGTCCGATTGCTCTCCGTCTTTAGACTAGACTTTGAAACAGTGAGGAGGAACTGGTGCGAGGATCTCAGGCTGCATATTGGCTCATAGCGAGTTAAAAATAATCGTTCTTGTTAATTGAAATAATTCATTAAGTAGATAAGAATAAATATAGCTACCCTACTCTGCCTTCCCTCTACTCTGATTGGTTTGCACTTCACCGCATCATCAGAGTGTGGAAAAAAGTTGAAGCCAGCCGAGCTTCAGTTTGTAGCTTCAGACCCCCGACACGCTGCTACATTTTAGGCTCTGGTGTTTGTAGCTTTGTGTCGCCGGCTTCCATTGAAAACGAATGACTTCTCGTTGCTTTGTAGCATCTGAATGTACCGTAAGTCACTTGAGAGGTGACACTCGGCCTTCGATTGCAGTGTTGACAAGGGCTTAAGCTGTGCCGGGGAAGTTCTGGGGCTCTGAATGGTGTTGATCCTTTTAATATTGATGGTGTAATACTTCCATAGTGTTGACAGGGACCTACCTTGTTTATCTTGTTTATAAACCATGGTTAGGTGTGCTTTACATCATCATAAAGCATAGCCGAAACAGTCGGATATCTTTTTGCTGGAATTCCCACTGTATAAAACGTGATTCTGAGAGAAGCAGGATTGTTGGATGATGCTAACACACTTAATTGTCTTATTTATTATTTCTTTTTAACAGAGTCTACATTGGGAAGAGGTTGACCACGCCACCCGCAAGCTCTTTCTGAACCTGAAACTGAAGAAGTGCCTGAGATGTGGCCATGACTTGTTAGGGAAATTTTTTTTTTGCTGTTGTGAGAAGAATACCCATCTCTCCTCCAACTCTCCCTCTTTTCCTCTCTCTCTCTTTCTCTCTCTCTCTCTCTCCTCCCTCTGCCTCTCCTCCTGCCTCTCTCCTCCTTGGCCCTGAGATTTGACATGTTCTCAGGAGGAATGCATTGCCTTTTCCTCTCTCCCTCTCTCTCTCTCTCTCTCTCTTTCCCCCTTTCTTTATCGGTCTTTCTCTGACTGTCTGTAGATATCCCTCTCTTCCCCTCCTTATATCCTTTCACTCATTTGTATAAGCTTTTCAAGGAATGATTAAGGTCATATTTCCCTTTTCCCCAGTGATTGGGTATAACTGGGTTTATAATGGGTGGGTTTTCTAGGAGGGGGCGCAGCATTAAACCAAACCAAAACTCTTCTACTTTCACGCTATCCCGGCGCCCTTTGATTACCTGGTAACAAGGGAGAACTGTCCAATTTAGAAAAATACAATTGACCTGAGATTGTGCCACCTACTTGAGTAGCCCAACAAGAGGATTCAACCAAATTCAGAGTCGGCTATGTTGAACTGATAATGTGAGCATGCCTTTGAAAGTAGCCATTTTTGTTGATTTATGATGAATACATTTACTTTAGACAATTTTGTCTCTCTTTTTTATTTATTTTACACCATTGGTGGTTTATTGAGAAGTTGTAATTATGAAAGGAGTTACCATAGTGGCCATCCCAGTCCACACACAAACACATTAAATGCACTGGGGGAGTCTTTGGCTTTGTCTGCCGTAAGAGAGACATTTTATGTGACGTCGCTTCATCTGTTCTGCGATGAAAAGTGTAAATTAAAATCTATCCAGTTCTTCATCTGAGTGAGTGTTTTACAAAGTGACAATAACCAGAAGCTGATGTATAGATTTGTAATGTGCAGGCAGGCAGACAGGCGGTCTGTCCCTCTCAGTGCACGTGCTTACACACAGTATTTTGTGGTTGGGTCTTGGGTAACAGTGCTGTGGGGTCCAGAGAGGTTCAGTTGTCTGTCCGTCCTTGTCGTGTGTCGATGTTGTCATTCCAATGTAACTCGAGCCTCCTAGGTCGTCTGCAACATATCGTAGAGCTAGTCTGGTCCCGCTTCCACCGACCGAAGACTGCCAAAGTCAGTTCCCCCTCCTCCTGACTGGTTTATTCCATATAGGGCTGGGTACTGCAACATGATACCTACTGGTTCTGTACTGATTAGTTGATATTGGTGTAGATTTTAAGGCATCAGAAAGTGTTTAGTATCAAAAAAGCTTTGGGACAATGAGATGTTCTGCTTTTTTGTTTTGTTTTGACGAAATCGATTGAGTGATTTTATTTAAAGAAGCAAAAGGCGTTACATGAAAAGTAAATGAAATAATTTACTGTATTGTATAAGGTAATTTCCCTTCACCCAATAAAGGAAGGTTATTAGAGGGGGGGGAAAGTATTGTTTTAGAACCGGTATCGTTAAGGAAAAGTTTCCTGTGCTACCCAGCCCTTCTTCCAGACACTTAAACCTTTACCTGCTGTAATTCAAGCAAAACAAACAGAGACGCTTCATCCCACTGATGAAGCTGCAGACAGAGGGAACTGATTTTGCGGTCGGTCTAAACCGGGACAGGCAGGCGGGACGGTACTGCTAATGACCCGTACTGAACCTCACCTAACGATTGTTTCGCTTCCATTTCCGATGCGGCCAAAGCGTGGCAACTTTCAATCGATTTTAAAGGGGAGGTTTGTTTCTACCTAACAAGGCTCTACTATATTTGTAAACACAGGTACTTGGCTAGCATGTTGAATAAGGTCATGTACTCCTACAGCATGATTGAAAAGCTTGATAATAGTGCTCAGACATAGGCTTCACTGCAGTATCTCTATGGTAGGGGCCATAGTTTCACAGTGGTGTTTTTAATTTAGCTCTCCAAGTGTAGCTGTCATGGCCAGACTTGGGTCAAACAGTATTTCCACATTATGTTTTTTTTGCTTGTTATAACCTATTTTGGTGACAGATGAGCAGGGTTTGCCATATTGGACGACTCAATGAGTGCCAGAAGTTTAGACACACATAGAAAAGTGTTTGAAAATCAGTTTAGTTTACTTTTCTGTGATCGACAACAACAAATGCAGTAAAAAGTAAAATTTGGCACTCCAAAACAAAGGCTTAGAATAGTTTGTAAATGCTGTTTGAGCCCAGGTCTACTCAGGACGACGTCTCCACCTGCTGTCCTCTTTTCTAATTTCTTAAAACAAACTCACTCACTGACTGCCAACAGGGACGGGGGACTAGTTTGACCCTTAAAGGCTCCGCTCTGTGAACCATGTGCCTCACTGCTCCCCCCCCCCCCCCCCCCCCCAAAAAACAAACAAAACAAAAACAAAAAACATCCACTGAGTTTACTTTGGTCTCATTGTCTGCAACCCGGCCACAGAGATACTGCACTGTTATTTTGTGCCACAAAGCTGTTTTTCTGCCTGTGTTTGTACATGCAGTTTTGGAAGAGGAGGTATTTTGGATTGTTCTTTTCTGTTTGGGTTTTGTTTTGTGTTTCTGTTCTGTTTCTGTTTTTTGATGACATTGGAGACGGATTGTGAACGCACAGAGCAGGAGCGATAGTCGGAGCTGAATAAAGTCCTAAACTTTGACGAAGATCATGTTTTCGCTCGAATCGAAAGCAAGGTGTGAGAAACACTATGTTGAGGGCAGGGCCTAATGTGAATAGGATGTGGAAGGTGTAGAAAACGATTTCCCTCAGACTGCTATGGTATAACAGTAGTTATTGTAATGATATATTTGCTTTAATTTTGTTTTTCCCTCTTCATTGGAAAATTGATAAACATTTTGTCATTAAAGATTACCTGAATGAAGCAATTTGCTGTGTGCGATGCTTTTTCATTTTTTCTTTGATTACTAAACGACAGTAGAGTACTGTGATGCTGTAAAACTGTGTAATATTCTGCTGTAGGATCCTTCAATGGTAGTGACCAAGATATAAACCTCAAAGTTTTTTTTTAAAGCTTTAGGAATTTGAGAAGCCTTCAGGCCTTGTAAAAGAGAAATTGGTTCTCAATGGTAGGACTTCCTGGTAAATAAAAGTTAAATAAAATAAATAACAGTTCTCTTACTTTTACTACAGCTATGGAAGTAAATTGAATTGCTTGCACGTTATTTTGAGAGTCATGTTTTCTTAACCTGCTGACTCACTTTTGCTGGCAAACGCTGGAAGCGGAAGCAGGAAATGGTTTCTCAAACAAAATCTCTTTTGTGAAAACGTTTTGAACATCCTGAGAGAAAGAACTTCATTAAACTGCTAAACCATGTGCTATGTATATGAAACGTCTTGGAAAAAGATCTGATTTTCCTTAATACTGCTACAAATTCCTATTAAAGTGTATTTCTTGACAAATCTGGCGACATTTCTTTAGGGTACAAACTAATTTCACAAAGTCTTCTCCTTTATGCTTAAACATTTTCTCTTCTTTGATGGAATCATATCCGAAAAAGTCCTTATGTGCTCTGACAAATTCTTGAAATTAACAGGCGAACATCTACTATTTTGAAACTTTTCTCTATTTTCAACCCCTTCTCAAACCTCAGATGTTGTGTATATGAGGTCAGATAATAAAAGAGCAGAAACCCCAGTAGAAAAAGAAGTGTTTTTCCAGCTATTCAGCTCCACACCCCGTCAGCCTCACCAGTTGTCATCGTCCAGACCGTTGTTTTGGACTTGATCCAAAGACATAACACCAGAAGCTGTGTGCATGCCTTGGCGCACATAGCTGAGACCTGAGGCATCAGGCTTCTCAGGAAACAACAATCACACACTCCCTGTTGCTAAAAACTCCTTTGAGCACAGCTTCACATTTCAGTCACAAAGACACGCAGACTGGTTTGATAAAGACTATCAGCTGAGGTGAGGCTGGGTTTGTCTTGTTAGGGATGAAGATAATAATAATCATAATGATAATAATCTTTATCTTAAAGTTTACAAAGTGTTTTTCAGAATAAAAAACAATACAATAGTAAAACATACAATAGAATACACTGCAATAGTAAAAATGAAAAATTTAAAAAATGATGTATTTGATAACATGTTATTATGTAACACGTTGGTCAGCTGTAAAGAATTTCATTTTAATTAATTGCATTTTTAAACCTGACAAACTCTTAGTAAATCTCAGTAAGTAGTTAGAAACACTATATCAGTGTTGTTGTTAGTTTGGACTTATATATGTTATGTGGGATAAACTACATTAGATATATTCATACAGTGTGTCTCAGTTCCAAAGTTGTCCAAACTATATCCATAAAAGTAAAACTAATAATCAGTGCTTGTGGGGTTTTTTGTGATTGTCTGTTCTCTCTTGTTTTCAGTCTGTATTTGTTCTCAGTTGCTCTGTCAAGCACATTGTACCAAAGCTGTGTGTTAAAAGCAGTTTAAAAATAGCCTTTACGTTAACTCGACTAAACTTGGCACACCAGCTCATAAACATTTGCCGGATGCATCTGAGCCTGAGCTTTTTTCTCCCCCCTGCTTTCAAGTATAACATACCTAGAAGTGTCAAGCTGTTGTGTGCTGCACCCTCATCCATCTGACCTTTGACCCTGTGCAACCGTGATGTTTAGCTGCTTGTAACCGGAGCAGAAAACACCGCTGAAGACCCTGTGTCAGCATTGATTTACAGCTATTTGAAACTGCTCACTGAGGCCCAGGCACATCTCTCTCTCTCTCTCCCTCTCTCTCTCTCTCTCTCTCTCTCTCTCTCTCTCTCTCTCTCTCTCTCTGACCGAGTTGAAAAGTATGGATCCCTTATTCGTTCTCTTTGAGGAGCGCTGCCCTCCAGTGGCAGAAATACTGCAGTGATTTCTGATTTGTGAGCATGTCGTCACTGTGCATGTGGATAGGATAGGCAAGTGTAAGTATATCACATGCTGTATGTTACTCACTGCCTTTATACATAAAAAAAAAACCCAAAACAAAACTAGAAATTGTCTTTATGCTCAATAAACAAACATTTCCCCCTATCTTTTATACCCATATGTCTGCAATTTATGTTTTGTACCATAGATGCTTGCAAGGCTGATCAAGGCAAGACTGTATCAGTATGGATGGAGATTGAGATGCTGGCAATTGGATCAGTTGTAATTGCATCTTAGATTTAAAGCACCACACCCATTTCCCATGCAAACAGCTGACGTTGATCTACTGTACATGTACTATGCACAATTATTAGCTGCTTTGATCTGCAGACACAGCATCCAAAGAAGGGAAGCTTGCAAATGACCCACTCTTTTTATATACATTAATTTAGTATTAGTGGGCATGAATGTGGAGCTTTACATTCTTATCAACATTGCCAAGATGCAGATTTCTTACTCTGACTTTGCCATAATACTCTAAATGTCTGCACTATTCATTTAGTTGGCAATCAAAGCTGGCACAGATCAGTGTTGCTGTGATGAGTGAAACCTGCTGAGATGAGGAGGCAGAGTCTTCTCACTGGAGGGATGGAGACGGAACCGGCCACCACCCTGTAACCCATGGTAACGCCATCAGCTGCAGTGGGAGGAGCCCGGAGCCTTTACTGCCTCTGGATTGGCTGGGAACAGGTGTTCTGAGGTTCCATATAGGGAAGGTGTAGGAAGACTGGAGGAGGAAGGAGAGGAAGGGGAAGGAGGAGGAGGAGGAGGAGGAGTGGAGAGAGGGATGGAGATTGGACGCACTGTTGCTTGTGGGGTAGGGAGGTTACTTTCAGAAGGTAATCAGTACCACGCTATTGATTACCTGATTAAAATGATAAACAGTGACATAATCCATTGAATTACACCAACTCAGTAATGCACTCTAATTGCTTTCAGTTTCTAACGGATTCCATTTGCCTCTGAAATCAATAGCATATAAAATCAAACCAATGTTTTTTTCTGATTGACAAACTGTAATATGTGTAGCATTAACTATCATGAATCCATGTTCTCTAAAAAGAACAGAGTAGAGCTTTATCTAACAAGTAGTTATAGTGTTTTCAGTAAGTGTAAGTGATTTCCAAATAATAATATAACAATAATAAACTCTATTTATACAGCACCTTTCTTAACAAGGTTACAAGGTGCTTTACAATAAAATGAGAAGAATCTTTTTTTTAATAATAACAGTAAAACATTGGATACAGATAATAGATAAAGGACTAAAACAAAGATAAGAGCAAGCAGTACAAGTGTAATCAAAGGAAGGAACTAAAACAAACATATACCAAACCAGAAAAGCCCTACGCAACATGATGTTAATGCACACAGACATACTCTCTCTCTCTCTCTCTCTCACACACACACATACACACACACACACACTACGGATCTAACTGCTTGTTCTACATCTGTTCCTGAATGCCAGGACCATGCCCTTCCTGCATGTTGGTCTGGAAAGCCCAGAGACCAGACACATCCCCCCTCTCCCAACTGTGTGTCAGTCAGGGCATGCTGCCAACTTTCCTCTCTAATTATCTAACTCTCCTCTGTCTCTGCTCTTCGTGGGAGAGAGAGAGAGCGACAGACACTTTTGTTTTGTTTTATGAAATGATCGTCAGGCCGGCGAGGTGAATGAGGCTTTTGTCTTCATGGCTCGGTCTTTGGGGTGTGGCCGCACCTTCGACACTTTCACTTCAGCAAAATCCAACTTTGACATTCAGAGAGCGAGTCAGACATTGTCTCCTCTCTTGCAAAGCGGCCCACCCACACACACACAAACACACACACAAACACACACACACACACACACACACACACACACACACACTGGCCCTCGCAGCCCTCTGGGAGAGGAAATAGTAGCAGCAAAGCCATTTGCTGCCCCGCACGTTGTTATGGAAACTGGGCCGGCATGGACTCAGTGCAAAATTGCTTCATAGCCACTTGTGCAGGAGAGGTTTTGTCTGTTGTAATGTGTTAGGAATTAGCAGTGTGTGACCAGCAGTTAGACTCTGACTGTTCCAGTAGCCACTGATCACCTTGCAGGACTAACATTATTTAGACATCTGTTCACTGTAAACCTGAAAAGTGCCTCAACTAAAAATGTAAAACTCTAAATTAGAAAAGCAGATGCGTATTGCAGCATGCCACGCCTTTATAATGATGTCATTGATCTCACTTTACTTAAAGCAATATGATGAGTTCATGAAAAAGTCATGAGTATGCCATAGTAAGGAGACATTTACAGCTCATAATAAATGTAAATGCATATTGTTAGTTGACTCTCTCATGACTTATAACAGATCCATTGACGTCACTTTGCTTATAATAATATGAGGAGTTCATGAATAAGATATTGTGGCACACTAATAAAAACTTGATAGCTTCCTATTATTATTATCCATACCCACCTATTTTTTTTTTTTATCTTTCTTTCTTTTTAATGTCATTTTTACTAGACAAATTCTGTCTTGCTTTTGCTTGAATTTTGGATTTTGATTAAAAATAGTTTTAATCCATTTATTTTGTGTAAAGCACTTTGAGTTCCATTCTGTGTATGAATGGTGCTAAAGACATATGTAGGTTCCAGTGGTAAATTTGTAATAGCCTCATAACCTAATCACCCCAGACTCATAATGCATTACAGTGTGTTATGACATTTTCTGGCACAGCGATATAATTATCGGCCCTTAAGTATTACTTTTAACAGCCTCATAACCTTCTCATGCCTGATTCATGATGCGTTATAGTGTATCATGATATTTTCTGATGCAGTTATCATGCAATTATAATGTACATGATGACTTATAGTGTTATAACCAACAATTCGAGTAGTTTTAAATAGTCAATCAGAATTACAAGCCTTAGGAATGCTTGTAGTTTTTATTTTCAGTTGGAAATGCATAACCTGAATATTTGTAATTTCCCACATCCTTTTAACACATATTTTTGGGAGAGGACAGACTTGACAGAAGAACCAATCCCAGCCCACACTGATGTGAAGATTATGATTATTTATGAGAATACCAATAATCCAAAGAGACTCCAAGGGAGAATATTGTGCAGATCTAGCTTGTATCTCCACCTCATTCTGTATCTTTAAGTCAGAAATCTTGCCCATCATCTAATCGTCATGCTAATCCCCAAGTACAATAAATGCTCAGAAATTGATCTTGGTGGTTGTTGAGATATTGACGACTCACAGAGTGCACACTGACATATGGGAAAAGGTCAGCTGAGCCTCACATACTGTACATTGTTAAAGAGACATTGCAAGATACAGGTACTCTACATACAGTATATACATCATTAACATTATAGCTGTGTGTGCACAAGCAGTGTGACATATAGATACAGTGTGGCTGCAGTTGTAGAGGGAAGTGTAGTGAGTGACGAGCGGTGCATTAGTCAGTATACAATGAGCTGGTTATACTGTATAGAATGAAATACATCAAATTAATTATGAGTCCTGGAAAAACACATTCCTGTTGCTGAAAAATGCCAAATTTTAAGTGCAAAGTCTGAAACACATTTGGGTTATGAACAAGTGCATGGGTAACCATATGGGTGATATTAATAAATAGCATGATAACAAACAGTGGCATTAGTGTGGTTTACAGACAGAGATTTTAGTGGTTTACGATGATGTGATGCTGAGTTTTAGGAGACTGGTGAATTCGGGTGCTAGCTCTTGGAAATGTGATGTGATGTGAGTTGATGGGTGGGTCTTGGTCCCAATTATCAGTATCTTCTACTAGAGGAAATGTTTTTGGAACTGAAGTTTCCTGGCATAATCTTTACCCCGGTGCCTAGTAGTTCCTTAACAACCATTGTAGTGTGTTCACGCTTAAAGCAGGAAGAGGCAGAGCTGTGCCAGATGGCAATGGAGGAAATGAGGATGCTCTTAATTATTAATGTGTAAAAATGGACGAGGATTGGTTGCGACGTTGCCGCAGGAAGAACATCCTTCTTGTCAACCGAGGAGATGTTCTTGTCCCAGTTGAGGGTGTTGGTGATGGAGTTCACCAGCAACTTGAATCTCATAGCTGGGTTCATATTTCTGGTTAGCTAAGGTATTTCTGGTCAGTTAAGGTGGTTCAGACACCTAGTACGGATTCCTTCCTGGGTCAGGACTGACGCTGAAGGGACTACATCTCGGCAGCACCTTGGGAGACCATGAAAGTTATAGTTAGTAGTGTTTGATGTCAATCAACATCTCAACCGTTTTAAGTTGAGTTCAGCTCCTGGTTGTTAGCAGCACACAATGACACACACTCATCTGTCTCCTGGACACAGACATCATTGTTGGTGACGATGCCCAAGAGGGCGCGGTGTCATCCACAAACAGCACAGAGAAATGGGGGAGTTGGTTATTAAATGAGAACACTTTGCCACACAACAGTTCTGGAGTAATGGTCGATGCAGAGTTGGTTTGTTCCAGGCCCATTTCTTCTGCATCATCCACTACTGATTTGTCCTTTGGGGAAACTGCAGGGTTGAAAATCATCCTCAAAGCAAGAAATATATAAGGCAGATGGTACTGTTAGTGTTTTGTGATTATATCCATTAATTTTGATAGGTGTTAATTCCTGGACATATTAGGCCTTTCACCAAGCTGCAACACTCCAACACTACCTTTGGATTATCATTTGATGAAAAATACTAATCAGTCAAGCATTGATTGTCTTTAAGATGCAATCTTGTTCACATAATATCATCCTTCACTAGTCTCATCACATTTTAGGATAAGAAGGATTACAACAATCACAACAATACATGAATTAATCATAAACTAGGCAGACTCTAGTGAACTCAATTTAAGTTTTTTTTAGTTGATTTTAGTTGATTTTACTTGTAAGCTGACGTTATGCATTTTAAAGGCACATTTCCCTAATAATTCACCCATGCACACCCCCTTTCTTACTTGCTTTGGGGGTAAGTGTTTCCCATTTCCACTTGGTGGAAATGGTTTCAGAAGCAAATATATATCTCAATATTTCTTTAACCAAAGTTTTTCAACCCTTTCTAGAGTTTTGGGATATGTGGGCGCTCAGCTATTAAATGTAAAATATACTGGTTTTGTTCTTTGGAAAAGTGTCTCTCTTATCACTGTTTATATATCATACTTGCCCTGCATGGTTTAATGTTGCCTACAGATATGCAACATATATACATAACACATAGATGATAGCTACATAATATGTCAGTTTGTTTTGTGCATTTTGAGCAGAATGCAGCATATAAAATAAGATGAAATAAAACAAAATAAACCAAAACTGGTGTGCAAAACATGAAGCAGAGGCTGCAATGCACTTTCAGTCCTATAAATTAGGGAAGGGAAATATTCCCGTCTAGCCTACTTTTATGTAAAAGACTGTAAAACTGGTGATGAAATATCCTATCCCTGAGCATGTTTCAAGTGACAGCACTGCACTGATAAGACATGAAACAAACGTTTGCCATGCACCTTTCTGAAACTCTCAAAGTAAGTATGTTGGACCAAGACGGGGCAAAATTTTGGGCATCTCGGTATCGGAGCCTAAAGAGTCTTGGTGTGTCAGAGGCGTGGTGCTGAACGGACAGCGCCCTTCATTGTCGGACTGGGTGTGACTTTCGTGAACTGTCCAAGGTGCTGTTTGCCTTTTGACCCCAAAAACATGTGTTAATATATACAGCATACTAATAGGTTATAGTTTCATGACGTGCCCTACTTCTTAGACCCCATACGCTCATTGTGCTCAGATTCACAAGCAAATATTGACTGTCACATGAGTGGGTCACCACACTGATGGATTAGAGCTTTAATAAAGGCAAGAACAAGTCTTTACTTTGGACAAAAGAGGACGGATCATTTCCGGACAGTCGGCTCTGATGCGCTCCTGGCAGCACCAGACTCTGGACGGGTTCACACGGGCTACAGGTAATCCCTCACCAGGAAATATCCTCCTCCTATGCTCATATTCTGTGTAGCTTTTATTGAAAACGCAAGGCTTTTAACCCTGCGCCTTTTCCCTGTATAGATCGACAGGGGACAACGCTATTGGTTATAAGCTATAAGCTAATTATGATTCATGAGTAAGCAAATTTTTTTAAGCCATTCAAAATGTTTGCTGTTCTGTATAGGCTAAGGCAATGGAAAAAAACTGTGTGAGAGACGCCGATTTTTTCTCTCAGTATTTCCTGTAGCGGATCTTATAGATTTATGGTGCATTTTCTTCCCTTTCAGCACGGCAGCATCATTTTCATGCAGCATCGGCCCGACAGATTTGGCGTTTATTCCTCTATATAGTGCGACCACCTGCGCTGGAAACCGGCAAGGCGGTGGCTGTCCAGGCGTGTGTGTGTGTGTGTGTGTGTGTGTGTAGCCTACGGACCTGAAGACGAGACAAGCGGTGCATCTGTTTTTAGGGGCTTATTAACAGCTTAACCAGACCCTCACAAACCCGCCCGCCTGCCTGCAGAGAGCATGTCGACCGCCGGGGAAGTGCCAGCCTTCTTCAAGACCATGGGCTCCGGCGACAGCCCGAAGCCCCGGCAGAAATTCTGTGGCATGTTCTGCCCGGTGGAAGGCTCCTCGGATAACAAAACGCTGGACTTTGATGCGCTCTCCGCGGCCAAGGGGAAGAGTGACGGGCGAGTCATTGACAGACAGACCGACATCTCCCAGCCCAGGAAGGTGGAGATCCGGCAGAGCACAGGCAAGGAAGCCCTGCAAAACCTGGATGATAAGAGGGTACATTGTTTTTTGTTTGTGTGTGTGTGTATGTGTGTGTGTGTGTGCCATGTTGTCTGTTTGTCTGTCTGTCTCTCTCTCTCTATCTCTCATTCACGCAGTCTTTCTGTCTTTCTTTCTTTCTTTCTTTCTTTCTCTTATTCTCTCTATCTCTCTATTTCCCTATCTCTCTCTGTCTCTGTCAGTGCAAAATTCTTCCACTCCTTATTCAAATCCATGCATAAAATCTAGATTTCTACCATTTATATATGTAACTCAAGTTTGTCAAAGCTTGCAGACAATGTCTATACCAGACAACTTGTGTTTGCCTACATTTCCCAGCAAGCACTTTGATGTAATGGGCCATTACCATGGTGGAGTGGGTGGAGGGCCCGCCATGCAGGACTGCCAGAGGGAGTGGCTCCTGTTATGTGGAGCTTACATGAAATGAATGTTGATTTTCCTTTTCTGCTGAACGGTAGCTAATAATGTAACAGGGCAGCAGAGTGTGTGTGTGTGTGTGTGTGTGTGTGTGTGTGTGTGTGTGCGTGCATTAACAGCCGTGTGTGTGCTGCCGAAGTGTCTTTGAGCAAAACACTGAACACTTGCTCACTCATTTTAAGTTGGCCTGAATAAGAAGCATCAGCAAAATGGCCTATATGTGCATGGAAATGTGCCATCTGCTCCACCCTGGTTATAAATGATTAGTGTTTGGACATGCAGACACACAGATTCACACATACACACACACTCACAACTTTGCATACAATGCGATGCATGGCTGCAGCAGTGCTGCATTATTGTGCCCGAAGTCCCCTGTGCTTATGGGCTCTTTAACATCTGTAGCCTTGGGTGTGTAGCTGATCAATACAAGATGGCGACATTGACTTGCATGACTTGCAAGAAAACCTGTCAAAGATCTCAGGGCCAAGTTTCCTTCTGCTGGCATTTGGAACTCTCCAAGTGTTGTTATCCAGGTTTTATTGTCCAGTGAGTAGATGCCAGAGTCAGGATTTTGAGTCCTACTGATGCCACTCAGGCTAAAAATGTTTGCACTTATGATAATGTAAGATGCTTTGGATAATAGAGTCCGTCAAATTGCAATATATCATGTTATCCTACATATCGATTGCAGGCATTAATAGCACACACAATCAGATTATCCCTCTTTACTCGACTCTGTCTCTTAGATCTGTTTCACCTTAGATTGCCTGTATAGTTTGTACTGCATTTCCTTGATGTACAGCACATTACTATACAAGAACAGATAGCTTCGTAATGATTGGATTTCAAAAAGTGACACTCTTACACCATAATAAATGGAACAAGATTAATTGGTGGTTCTTTTTTTTTAAAGATAGCAGGCAATTTAAGCATTTGTTCGACAGAAATGTGACATTTGCAGACTGGATCTTTTACGTTTTAGAGATATGAAAGGATGAGCTTCTGGTAATTATTCTCCCTCATAGGCCTATAGCATTTTGAAATTAGATGGTCAAATACTGTTAGAGTTGACTTTGATTTGCTATTGGAGCAGAGTTTAGCTCTATCATTATACCAAGCTTTAGGCTACTGAGTTTCATTTACTCCTAAATTAGCCCACTGATGTTTTTGATCTTCTCATTTTCTTTTAAATTTTATCTCGCATGAAAAGCCCAAATCATAATCAGTAAATCCATCAATCCTATTGTGCCATAGACCAAGTCAGATGAAGGCTTTTGCATACTCACTGAGTTTTCATGTACATGGCAAACCATTTCCATCATAACAAATAATTTAGGCTTATATTCACTATTAAAATGTTATTGTTTTTTTAACACAAGTGAAAAAAATCTACCAATAGGTTAGGACAATTCCACTCGTTTCCTATGGAGTTTCACTTGTTTCAGGAATTTTCAAGAAACAAGTGCCACCATGTTGAAGCTATCTTTGCACAATAAGGCAGTTCACTTCACTAACATAAAAAAATGACTCAGTGATTCAAGAAAAGTCTTGAAACAAGTTAATTTATAATGGAAACAGGTGAAATCATCTCACCCTAGTGGCTGACCTTTTCACTTGCGTCAACAAAAATCAGATTTTAAGCCTCAGTAGATTGAATGACTTGTTAAAGATGGCTGTCTTTTGTGCAGCGCTCATTTGTGTTGAGGAAGGTGGATGTTTGCGGGCTGCTTACTGTACTGAACTCCCTTCCTTCCCTAATCCAAGAAGGGCAATTGATAGCATTAGTGGCTCTCTTCTCAATGGAGCAGGGCGGGGCTCTGCGCATGCACCGTGGGTTGTATTATGGAGAAGAGGCCCGTCTGTCCCTCCCTCCCTCCTCTCCTTGTCTGAGTCCGTCTGGGAAGGGTTTGGTGCATCGGCGGAGAACGGGAGGCTGCTAGGACGCGATTTGGAGTTGAGAGAGTTTGATTCTTCGGATTCGTGGCCTCCCCTCGACCCTAAGGGATCAACATCGGGACCAGTTGCGACCCATTCCGGCTGCTAATTTCCTCTTATCACCATCCTCAACCTCAAGCGTTTCGACCCGGCGAGCAGCAGTAATCCGCACATCCCGTTGCATTGATAGCGGTCCACGGCGCAGCAAGATAAACCGGTGAAGATGTCTGGCTATCAGGGCAAGAAGAACATTCCTCGCATTACAGTGAGTCGGGATGTTATTATGCAGTAGTAGCAGATATGATATCTAGCGAGAAACCCCTCATGTTTGCCGTGTAGGCTGCGGGTGTGGGGAAAGGATGTCAGTGGGACGGCATGGTCCATTTACCGCTGCGCTCTTGGGCGAATCCAAGCTCAGAGGTGAAGGACCTGTTTGCACGAGTTGCTCTTAAATGCATTTTGCAGGAGCACCGAAATATATTCCATCCGAAACCATGCATTCATTATTCCTATATGAATATTAAAAATAGATGCATTCGGCTTGTTAGGCGGCGTGCTTTGCAGGTTGCGGGCGGTGGGGAGGCTCTAGCTCCATACGCGTGATTTTTAGAGCATCTTTTGCGACAAGTGCTCCTCTCGCGTTAGAATATTTACTACTATTGCAGGTATATGTTGAAAGCAGCGTTCCCCTTGATGTCTTTGTATGCGTGAAAGTCAAAAGGCAGCTGAGGTTTGGGTTGCAACATTATTTCACGCCGATGGTCTTTGTTAGACGGCGGGTCTGGCCGGGTATCACTGCACACCAACTGGTGGGGCAAATGCTTCCCCGCATCCGCCCATCCGCCACAAAGCTCAGCGCTTGGTAGGATTTTTTTTTTTTCAAATGTATGCCCTCTCTTCACTTCGGAAAATGTGGTTCGATTTTTTTATTTATAGAGGTGCAGAGGCAAGCATTTAAGAGCACGTTAAATGTGTCACTATGGGTAAGAGGCAAACCCTCCCTGGATTATTTCCCGGAGCCGGCTGAAATCATGGCGAGTAGCTACGGATAGCGGTTCAATGGAAAGTGGAGAATGGGGAGGGGAAGGGAGGGGAGCTATGGGCAAGGGAGGGGAACAGTGGCTCCTATTTCCTTCCATGTTTCTCTCTCAACTACATAACGAAGGGGAGATGCATATAGGCGGACTGGGCAGTAACAAGGTCACAGTCTTTCTGTATTGTTGTCAGTGAATTGAGACATTTGTGCTGAGATATCTGCTGAGCATCATGGCTCCTCCCAAGATGCCTGAAACGTTATGAACACGCATGGATCAGAAGCCATACTGATAGATATGTTGGTATTCCTTTAAGGAGAGCTGCCCACCTCCATTGTGTGTGCATGTGTGCTTTGTGTGGGTAAAAAGAAGAGGCATTAGTAAATCCTTTGGCTTGCATCATTGTATATCTTACTCCAGCTGACATAAGCAGAGCAGCGCTGGCCTAAACTTCAGCCAATCCCGCGGCTGATAGATGTCATGTATCCAAAGCAAAGCCTTACTGAAGGGGCTGAGGACGATCTGCAGCTGATCTCAGTTCACACACTGGCACAAATCGCATGCACGTTCCTGACCTGCACGTCCATGCTCAGACACACACTCACACATAGACATACATTCATGTAGGCCTCATTCTGAGCATGCTCACTGCATCTACATGTACCTCTCTGCTGCTGCTGCTGTTCACAGTTAGCATAAGATAGTGGTGGAAGAGGGAGAAAGGATGTTGAAATAGAGAGTGAGATCTAAATGAATACTGTGCTATTAGGAAAATAGTAAATTAGCACCTTTGCAGATACTGAAAAACGAATGTAGCCTATTATAGCTTGCATTTGTATTTCTTTGCTGTTTTAATATACTATATGTAGCCTATGTAAATTGGTGTATTATTGCAGTATGTGACTGGAAAGCACTAATAAAAGCTGCTACTACATTATAGCTCTGCAGGAGTGTCAGGATCAGAGCGGCCACACCCCTGTAGCAATGATTACCACCTGTCTGTCTGCCTGTCTCACCAGCTAGTTCAGTTGAACTCAAATCAAATCAAAACCACCCTCACATTATTGCATAATTCCTTATTGTTTTGTTAAGACACAGGGCGTTATCACAAATCACACACTGTGCTTCAAACAATAATTCAAAACATATTTTGCACTTGGGTGCTGATGTCATGCGTACACATGGTGTCCCTGGTGCAAACGGGCAACCTTTCAGCTGATTCATTTTCATCTTAAGACTCTAGAGAGGGCTGTTGAGACAGAACTAGCAGTTGGTGGAGAGATCAGAGGATTAGTAGGTGTAGCAGTCCAAACGGCGATTAAGACAAACCTAAATGGATAGACTGTGCCTATTCTTGAACAGTGCATGAGAGAAAAAGGGGGTCAAAGACAGAAACGGCTTTCCTCAACCTTTTTTTTTTTTTTTTTTAAATCCAGGATCTACACATGCTCTTTTTCAGCCTTGTATCTCATTTGTGCAGTTACACACATTTACACCTGGGAGTCGGGTGTTAAATGCCTTGACCAAAGGGAATAGTGTTACTTATTCACTTTCATTGGCCCGATTTTTGCCAGCCGGTCCAGGGACTCAAACCAGTGACTTTCAGGTAACAAACCTACTTCTGTAACCTCTAGGCTTCTCCTTCAGTGAATAGGCTTCAGTGTATGTAGGGACTGGATAAGCTTATTAAACCAAAACACAAGCTGGAGTAGAAGTGAATGAGGTTCAATGTATTGAACGGAAACTAAACACAGGCTGCAGCAGAGACAAAAGAGCGTCTATCTGTGTTTGTCTTGTTGCATAAGCCAAACCGATGCATTTGATTGGCTTATTACATATTTAGAATGTAATTTTGAATGTCTGAATGTTCAACTCATGCTACCCCTTCCCCTTCATACTTCCCCTTCTCTCTAACACACACACATACACACACACACACACCAGTACACACACACACACAGTTGTCAGCAGTAGAGTGCTGATGCGTAATGTCCGTACAGAGGGGCCGACTGCAGCAGTGTGTCTTGGCCAGATGGAGCGGGGTCAGCTGCTCAGGCAGGGAGCGAAGCAGCAGGCTACGTTAGGGAGCGCTCATCAAATATGAATGTCCTCCCCCAAATTCACCACCTGGGATCGGAGGCACTCTCTGACTCTCTCCCATTCTCAAAATCTCAGATTCACAGCTAAATCAGGCAGTTCAAAGGTATGCAGCAGAAATGAAAGTCCAGTCAATATCAAAGTTATTTATAAAGCGCTCTTAACAAAAACAGGTTGTCACAAAGTGCTTTACAGAGCAGCGAAGGATATAAATACAGATGAAAGCAAAGATTTACAAAAAGTACAAAAATAGATTGCTAGTAAAGGGAAGGATGTGATTTGTGTGGAGTGGACTGAAACCACTAATGCCCACCTTAAGGAAAGGTAAAAATAGACCCCGGCTATAATAAGACTGTGCTGGATTAATGTGTGTACACAGTTCTGTCACAGGCTCTGCAGCTACAATCCTCAGGGGGGATGAGAGGTCATTAAGGCAGGCGGCAGGCGGCTTCACCTGTGAGCCGTAGCGTAGTAGTCGGCCCCGGTGGCGCCTGTTCCCTCCACACACACACACACACACAGGGCCGTGTCAGCGTGCGTTAGATCAGTCACCGTTAAGGTCGCTCCGGCCTGGGAAACGCTCGTCTTCATCGCTCCACACTGTTATCTCAGTAGTGCGCGCGGCAGCCTGGGGCGCTGTCTGTTCACACATCACACAAAGCATGCTCACTGTTAGTGCAATCACCCACCCACTGGCCGAGTGTTTTGGGTTTTTCTCTTTCACGCTCGATATAATCCCGGATTTTCCCATTCATAAAGCCAGCAGTGTGAGAAAATAGGCAGTCTCTGTGTGTGTGTGTGTTTGTTCTTGAGCACAAATCAGCACCTGAACAAAGGAGAATACTGTGGAGTAAGTTCTGTAACAAGATCGCCGTGCCCGACTCGGCTGCACTGTGTCTGTCGACAGCCCGGAGAAGGAGGCCGACAAGTGAATTTTTCATAGTCAAAGGGAGAGTTCAGCGACGGCTGCGGTGAATCGATGTGTCTTGGCTGGTGTAAAGAGAGTTTGCATAAGAGTGAGTTTGGATGACGTGGTTCAAGGAGGATGAGTGTCATCTTCATCCCCCTAAGCCGCTAATTACGGATTTGTCTGGTGATGTCAGCCGATATGAAAACATTGCATCCAAAACTACAAAAACAACATTCCTTGAACTTCATTGTTTGGTATCTGTAAGATACATGTAGGATCCAATTTGTGCTATAATTTTGCCAACCAAGGTTTTAAATTACCCACTTTCCTTAAATATATACCATAATTTGTTTTACTTTTGTGCTGTCAGTTATTCTGCAACAGTAAGCGTTCCTTTTTTTAAAAACAGAATAGTGAATATCTCTTTTTATAACAAATGTCTGCACATTTATGGATATATAAGGATATTGGTAGCAGGCTGGGTTTTGACTAATACTGTATGATCCAGGACACACTTGAATCATATTAGTGAAAGGCCTGACCTGGCAGGATTCTCCACCTGACTTCACAATGTTCCCAGTTTATTTTCCATTTGGACGACAACACATGGCGTTGCCGGGTTACGTCTTAACATTGGCAGACGTTTTCACAGCACCCAAGCTGATTTTGTCCCGATTTCATCAACCTCTGTCTTCTTGGTGCAATGTGCTGTGTCATCAAGCTTCTCTTTTCTTTTGCAGAGAGGGTTTTGGTTTTCACTTGTGGTGCCATGGCTGTGTTTACATATAAGTTGTGTTTAATAATTACAGCCTGCAGGTGTCACACGATACAACAGATTGATCTGGCTGGCTGTTTGAATAGAGGAATGATCAATGACAGACTCCATCATCAGTCTATCACTTTCTCATATTCAGCAGACAGTCTGTCTTTGCAGCGAATGTTTGCTCAAGGTTTACAGAATGTTTTCTTCAAGGGAACGGAGGGGAAAGAGGTGAGGAGACGGGGGCAAGGGGAAATTATATTCACCACATAATCCATGATGGATTACACATTATGCAAATAGTCTCAAAAAGGCAGTCTATTAAGGTCAGTGCTTTTTGCGAGTCAAAATGCATTTTGCTGGATCCTCACAAGGCAGAACATATATCAGGGAGGTTATGTATTGTAGCCTGGAATGAAAACACAGCAGTTTAGCCACAGCGGACCCATGAAGCCGTATCTACATCCTGTTTGTGGTGCTGCAAACGGTTCCCATGAAGGAAAGGTCACTGTCATGTTTGGCACAGGTCCAGTACAATCAAAGAGGCTTGACACACTCTCCCACCCCATTAGCTCTAAAAGCACTCCATGATTACACAGATTGGGACTCATGACATGCAGTTGTCCCCTTAATCCAGTGTGTATCTTTTCTGCAGCTGAAGCTGAAGCTACAAAAAAAAAGCCAAAAAATAAACAGCTTTCTAGGCTGGAGCACATATGCTATATTTGAAGCCTTGGCTGTAATGTGACTTTTCAGAATCATCTCCCTCTACCTCAGTGAGTCTAGTCTTTACTTATCATTCAAACATGAATAACTGCTTCTGAAAAGATAATTAGCCGGTTCTGTCCTGGCTTGCGCGGCTTTGGGTTTTGTGTGAAAATACGAGCATGAACTTGAGTACCATAGTCTACTGGCAAACTGAGTAATGTGATAATGACAGTCATGATGAGCCACATGATGTAACGGCATATTTCAAAGCAGTTGTTGGACGAATACATGCCAGTAGTGGGATGGAGCGGGGCCAGTCCCTCCACCAAGGCAGTCTGCTGCGCATAGATCAGAGATTACCACATGCTCTATTTGTACGAGCTCCATCGGTGCTGTCAGTGCATTGCCACACCTTTCAGAGGACAACTGCTGAGCGTATATCAAGACCTGCTGCAGTCGTCTGTAGCCTTCTAGTGTGTGTGTGTGTGTGTGTGCTGCATGTGTGTGTGTATGCTCGTGGTAGCACACTAGAAATCTTTGAAAGGAGAATCTTTAAAAGTGAAAAAACGTAAAAGCGTCAACACTTGCTCTTTGGAAGGATGCAGCCTCGAGGATCTCTGACCTCATGAAATAATTTTTTGCAGTTTTAATGCAGCTTACCTGCTTTTTTTAAACTTGCTTTTTCTGATTTTTGAACTCTTGAACCGTGCAAAGTGTCCTTGAGTCTGAGAAAGTTGCTCTTAAATTATGAAATCTCATCCACAGAGCCCAGATTTCACTCACTAAAACTGTTAAGAGCCTGACTTTCATTCCAGCGCCTCTGATCTTGTGTTTTTTTTTTACCCATTATAACCCTGTACTGATCAACATTATGGTACAAGGTGTGATATTTCTATTCCTGCTCATGGCAAAGACCGCCGTTTTGTATCTTTGTATCTTTGAATCTTCAGATCAAAAATGTATCACAAAGAAAGTGAAAAACATAAAACAAAATATAGATTTCAAAGAGGTGAACCCTTGCAGAGATGAGTTTTGTGTTTGTTAGCTCCAGTGCGTGCGGGGCGGGGCGTCGAGAGCCTTTGGAAAGCAGCAGTTGTGCTGAGGGCCAAGGGCTGCTGGCTGGGAAGCACGCTAGAGGCAGAAGCTCAAACAGAGCGGCCTTTGTTAGTGGAGGATGCTTAAATCCTCGTGACCAGAATTGTGCCACTCCCTTTTTGGACGGGAGGCCAGAGCCACTGGGGTGACTCAAGGGAGGGTGGGGGGGTTGGGGAGGGTGCCAGGGGGTCTGGTAGTGGGGGTTGAGGGGGGCGGTTGGGTGGGAGGTTGGGGGGTGGCAGACTCTCTCTCTCTCTCTCACTCTCTCTCCCACACAGAGACAAGTGGCACAGCAGGCATGGATGATTGATTACATGGTCTGCACTCTGATTGCTCCTTTCTCATGTCCGTTCACTGTGTCGGGCCGACCATGTGAACATGTGACAGAGGGGTGTGTCTGGAGGCGGTTCATGCTGTCATTGTTTCACCAGAGTGCTTTTATGCCCCTAATTTGGTTCACGCAGAGCTGGAATTAGCCCTGTTTTCCTTTAAAATAGGGCTAATTCCAGCTAGTGCAGTGGTGGAAAGAACAGTAGAATGTCCTAGTCGAGTAGAAATATTATTGCTTTGCTGATATTTTGCTGAAGTTGAAGTAAAAGCGCTGGTGTAAAAGTCTACTCGAGTAAAAGTGAAAAGTATCTCACGTATGTACTCAGAGCAAAAGTTACTTTTTAGAAAACAGAATGTTGTTAGATGTGATCTTTTCCATGCATGAGAGGACAGAGTTCAAACTAGATTCTTGAAATTGGAATATTTGGAAATTACAAAATGAAGTGCACAAACAAAGTAAAGCCAGATTACTCTTCTCTTCTTTGCTAATTGATCGTTCACTGTGAATGGCTCCACAATTTGTCAATTTACAATAATCCAGTTTGTGTTGCTTATGGAGAGCCACAAAATCTGTACTCTGTAATGGATGTGATTAAAAATGTAGTGAAGTACAATACTACTACTACAGTACGTAAAAACGTACTTAAGTAAAAGTTAAATTGCTGACTTTAAAAAGTACAAGTACACAAAGAAGCTACTCAGTTGCAGTGGAACTAAATGTAATGAGTTACTTCCACCCTTGTAGTAATAATTAGATTTTTCTGTAGCTCTCTCCCTTGACATTATTGTGAGCCTGCTCACTTCTCTGAAATGAGGCAGAACATCAAACGCCTGGCATTCTTTTCGATTTAGAGATATAAATGCCAAGTTACATTCAGTCAAATTCATGTATGTGCTTGTAGCAAAACAGGTTTATCACAGAGGCTTTCACAGGGCAACAGAGGGCATAACTACAGCTAGAAACGAGGGGAACGAGTGAGAAATAACACAATTTTTTTAAGATGTGAGGCCTGGAGCTTGGATTGAGTCACTCAGACATTGTGTTTGTGTGTGTGTGTGTGTGTGTGTGTGTGTTCAAGAAGCAATGACCATCCACTTCCATCCAGCTCTCTCTAAAAGCAGTCACTCTGTTTTCATTCCAGACTCAAATCCACCCCCGCTGTTTTCATCTCCTTTCTTTGTCCCTATTTAGCTCCCTTCCTTTCCTTTCCCTCTTCTCCTCCCTCCTATCTCCCTGCCTCTCTGCATCTTTTCTTTATTCATCCCCCCCCCTCTCTCTCTCTCCCTCCCTCTCTCTCTCTCTCTCTCTTCCAAATTCTCTCTCAACACTATACACACTGTCATTGTTAAAACATCCACACAGAAACCTGGTGCTGATCCAAACAACACTGCTCTCTGTTTTCTGTGTCATTGCCCGGCTCATCCCTCCCTCCCTCTCTCCCCCCTTCACCGTTGTATTACAGTGTGTGTGTGTCCCTGTTCATATGTTTATAGCTGCCTGTTTATGTGTGTGTGTGTGTGTGTTTGGAGAGAGAGAGGGAGAGAGAGAGAGAGAGAGAGAGAGAGAGAGAGAAGGGCAGCATCAGAAGACAGCCATGCAGGAGGCTCAAAATGCAGCAGCCATAAACCACAGGCGCAGGACACACTGTTCCTGCACCAGACTGCAACCTACTGCAGAAATTCAGCATGACACAACCGGGCGCAACACACACACAGCACAATATCAGACATCTTCGTGACAACATCGTCGTGACAACATCGTCGTGACAACATCGTCGTGACAACATCATCCAATCATCTGTGGCGTGCCATCCCTCGACTACTAAGGGTTTTTTTTAAGGGGGTTGGAATCATGTCTGGAAGTGGGGGATGGGTTGGGGTTGGGATCCGGAGTCTAGCGCTGTGTGTGTGTGTGTGTGTGTGTGTGTGTGTGTGTGTGTGTGTGTGTGTGTGTTTTCGTTGTATTCCTGTATGCGAATGCCGCGTTTTCCGAAGCTCCGCTCATCAAAAAAAAATGCCCTTAATCCCACATCCAATTGCGCCAAATAGGATACTCACCCTCATAAGCTTATTTTTTATAGGGTTCCATAAAAATCCCAGACCCTGTTCTCCGTGTGTTGAGTTGTGCGGCGTCTGGTTCCCACAGTGTTACTTTAGCTTTATTTCCTGATGGAAATAGTCAATGTGTTCAGATGCAGTGAAACGTTTGTGTGCGGCCACTCATCATCTTTATTGTCTTGCAGAGTGACCGTCTCCTGATCAAAGGAGCAAAGATTGTGAATGATGACCAGTCCTTCTGCGCCGACATCTATATGGAGGATGGAGTCATCAAGTGAGTTTATTGGTTCGTCTTTAAGGAGCTGAGCTGTCGCTGCTGCCATTTGAATATAAACACTCTTTGTTTTTATTATGTGTATGTTATGCTTTTTATTATGTTTACAAAGTTATAATATGACCTGTGTCTGTGTTTTCCCAACTCTCTCTCTCTCTCTCTGTCTCTCTCTGTCTGGCTGTCTATCTCTCTCTGTCTCTCTCTGTCTGGCTGTCTATCTCTCTCTGTGTCTCTCTTTCTCTCTCTGTCTCTCTCTGTTTGTCTGTCTGTATCTCTCTGTCTGTCTGTCTGTCTGTCTGTCTGTCTGTCTGTCTGTCTCTCTCTCTCTCTGTCTGTCTGCCTCACTCTCTCTCTCTTTCTCTCTCTGTCTGTCTGTCTGTCTCCCCATCTGTCTCTCTCTCTCTGTCTCTCCCTCTTATCTCTCTCTCTCTCTGTCTCTCTCTCTGTCTATCTGTCTTTCTCTCTCTGTCTGTCTGTCTTTCTCTCTCTC